>NC_134897.1:14212032-14237032 GCF_041734735.1 Babylonia areolata | reverse complement strand
TCTCCCTCTAGTCTCCCTGACAAAAACAAAACAAACTAACAACAAAAAAAAACCCAATGAAGCAGAGAAAACCGAAATGCGGTAAAGAGAGAGGGGGGGATATGGAGAGAAAGGGGAAGGAAAGCATGAAAAAAAAGAGACAGACAGACCGACCTATAGACAGATACAGATTGTGTGTGTGTGTGTGTGTGTGTGTGTGTGAGGGAGGCACAGAGAGACAGAGACACATACAGACAGACAGACAGACAGAGAGAGAGAGAGAGAGAGAGAGAGAGAGCACAACTCTATCCCCGTAAACGCCAGCCAAGAAAATGATTTCCGCCATCTCAAGTCTCCAGTGGGTGACGTTGTAATTTTCCCATCATGCACCGTCTTCCTGCGAACAGCGTGAAAACCCCGAGACCTCTGAATTAACTATCAAGCCCTTTGTACGTTCCTCTTTACTAGTTTAGTTTTTTTTTTTTTTTTTTAGATATAGATTTGTTGCTTTTTTTATTTCGGGGGGGGCACTTTCTCTTATTATAATTGGAGGTGATAATTAAGTGGAAAGATTGGCGCCTGTAGCAGAATTATTTAGCATAAACAGTTTAGTGGTACAAACGAAATATGTCATTTCTTTCATGGTGTATATCTGCTCATCTTCTACAGTGGACTAAACAGAAATGACGTCTCGAATTCTATGCTGTTCTATAGCAAGTGATGACCAAGAGTAGCACGGACTTCGGAATGAAAGCCATCGTAGTTGGTACGCACGTACGCTAAAGATCGCGTATGTCTGCCGACCGTTCAGCATAATTATTTATCGCAGACTGACATAAGCCTACAGTCGGGCCGACAGCAAAGTGAGAGCTGTGTTGTTTATGGTTTCTCCATTGCAGTAGGAAGTCATTTACAGCTTAGTCTTTTGTGAAGGAATATAATAACTTTCAAACTCCAAGTTTGCACTGGCTCTTGGTGCTGCAGCCTTGGGGGCTAGTTGGTCTCTGGGAACCATCCAAACGCTGACTTTCCTAAAACCCTCTTGGCCGAGAGAGTGGGGATGTAACTTGGGGCAAGACTCTCTCCACAACAATTAAATTCTAGCCCAGATAGCCGGGACAGCAGTTTCCTCCTCTGTTGTTCTGATGGTCATAGTAGGACACGACTATCGTGCATAATAATACGTGAATCCTCAACGGGCCGAGGCATGTTGAACCCCATCAGATGTCTATTGATCGTCTTGTTCATTGCCCCGGTGACAAAACAAACGAACAAAACTGCCATCATTCACCAGGTTGCAAAACCAGTTTACGATAACAAGCATAAATCATACGTGGGGCGTTTCAGTTTGCAAAACACGAGGCAAAACAGCCCACCAGTGCTGGTCTGTGGACCGGTGTGAAACACCCCCCTCCCCGCCCCCCCATCCAAGACGCCCCGGAGGACAGAACCTTGCGCACAGAATGGCGGAAGGAAGTCATTCATGTAAATGGCGTCCAATTGTCCACGTGATTCCTTCCCGTCGTCACGTGCCACCGATTGGATTTCACGATCGTTTCCGGTGCCTGCCGACGCACACTTGCACGTGCGTGCGCGCGTATGCATGTATGTAAGCCATCTGCCTCGCCCATCCTACCTCGAGGTCCCTTAATTAAATGGGGAATGTTTATCAAAGGATCTCGGTGCGAAACACTTCACACTTTTTCCCCCCTCGCCTTTCAAGATTGTCTAATGCCACCTCATTATCGGGCAGTTCGCCACGACTTTTCCGTGCGGATCACTTCACATTTCCCCCGTTCCAGACTTATACTCCAAACCGTTACAGTACCTTTCTTGCACCACACACACACGTGACGGTCTTGTTTTCCCTGTTTGTGTATTCATTTTGTTTAGTTTCCGTGTTTGCTGTGAATTGCGGCGTGTAGGTTAATGGCGACGCTTGAAAAAGAGGTAAACAACATGGGGATTGTTGATGCTGTGACGCAGAAGTTACTGATGATCCGATCCGAAGGAATCACGTGATATGATCCGATCAAATACACTGAAATACTGTGCAGCTCAGCTCTACCAGATTTTAACAATTATTTTTAATCAGTCTCTTAGTGAATGCAAAATACCATCTATCTGGAAAACTTCCTGCATTATACCTGTACCTAAGAAAACACATGTTTCATGTATGAATGACCTCCGTCCTGTAGCACTGACATCTGCTGTGATGAAAGTTTTTGAGAGAGTGATACTTGTCTATCTGCAGGAGTCTGTCAAACCATTTTTAGACCCCTTGCAATTTGCATACAGGAGAAACAGATGTACGGATGATGCAATACTGTTTGTCTTGAACAAAATCTATGAACACCTAGACAAATCAAATACCTGTGTCCGCTTGATGTTCTTTGATTTTTCTAGTGCTTTTAATACAATTCAACCTCACCTCTTAGCAAAAAAGCTGATGCACATGGGACTCGCTTTTCCGACGATTTTATGGGTTTTAGACTATCTTACTAAAAGGCCTCAGTTTGTAAAATTAAATGATTTTATGTCTACTGTCTCTTTCACAAACACAGGTGCACCACAAGGTACAGTCCTCTCGCCTTTTCTTTTTACCTTGTATACGGCTGAATGCAGAGGTCTGACCAATTCGTGTCCCCTCGTTAAGTTTGCAGATGACTCCGCACTGACAGGACTTATTACTGATGACGATGACACTGACTACCGAAGAGAAATTGACAGGTTTGTGAACTGGTGTGAAGAAAATTTCCTTGAGCTGAATGTTGGCAAAACCAAAGAGCTTGTAATCGACTTCAGAAAAAAGAAATCAACTTTAAGTAAAATCATCACAAAAAATGAAGTGGTCGAACAAGTAGACTCATACAAATATCTCGGTGTGATAATCGACAATAAGCTGTCTTGGAATGAAAACTCAACTGCACTCATTAAAAAGAGCAACAGTCGCATGTACTGTCTTAGAAAAATGAAATCTTTTAATGTATGCAAGCAGATGCTCCAAATGTTTTACACATCTGTTGTCTGTAGTGTTTTAACATACGGAGCCGTGTGCTGGGGGGGAAACCTGACCAAACATGACAAAGACAGGTTGGAAAAAGTCATTAGGAAAGTGGGTGGGACAAGACACCTTTAGCGACATGCACAATAGAAAACTGACTGACAGACTAATAACAATTTTGACCGACGTAAGACACCCACTACATGATGACATTAATAGCAGAAGGTCAGACATAAGTGGTAGGTTTAGAGCTCCACGCGCAAGAACATCTCGATACATTAATTCATTTATTCCTACAGCCATTCGCGCACACAATCAAAACATCCAATACACTAAGTGAACCCTCCCACCCCCCAAGCCCCCTCGCCACAGCAACACCTGAACTTCACCAGCACACGAGTGTATGGGAGCAGACATTATGTGTGCATGTGGGACTGAGCGGGTGAGCACGGGCAAGCAAGCATTTGTGTGTGTGTGTGATCGGAAGTGATTTTTAAATATTTTCTTATTTTACTTGGATTTCATGTATCTTAATGTTAATGTTCTAATCTTATTGGCGTGACATATGTTATGTGCATGCATACGTTGTTTGTGTGTGTGTGAGTGTGTGTGTGTGTGCGTGTGTGTGTGTGTGTGTGTGTGTGTGTGTGTGTGTGTGTGTGTGTGTGTGTGTGTGTGTATGTGTGTGCATTTTACTTATATATACGATTTATTCCCTTGATGTTTTTATTTATGTATTGTTGTACAATACCTTATGGTCTTAACGTGTGTGTGTGTGTGTGTGTGTGTGTGTGTGCATGTGTGTGTATGTGTGTGTGGGTGTGTGTGCGTGCGTGCGCGCATGTCATTTTTAGTAATCTTATGCCCTTTTTTTTGTTGGATGTTTTCATTTGTTAATATTGTTGTGCAATACCCTATTGTCTTAACATGAGTATGTGTGTGTGGGGAGTGGGGGGGTTAGTATATCGTCAGCTATTGGGAATTCTTATTTGACTAGTTTTAATCTCTTCTTATGTTGCGCATGATTTTATGCCAGTGTTTACAATGAGCCTGTGATTGCACAACTTAATTTCCATGTGGATTAATAAAGTGTTTTTGATTTGATTTTTGATTTGATTTGATGCACTGAGGGTTGGTTACTGCGCTGTCAACATTCCCTTCCCCCGTCCTTGACACTGAATCGTCTTTCGTATCCTGAATTTTGGACACCATGCCTTTTGAATCTGTGTGTGTGTGTGTGTGTGTGTGTGTGTGTGTGTGGTGAGAGAGAAAGGGGGGGGAGGAGAGAGAAAGGGAGACAGAGACAGAAAGAGAAAGTGCACATATATGTGTGTGTGTGTGTGTGTGTGCGTGTGTGTGTGTGTGTGCGTGTGTGTGTGTGCGTGTACGTGCGTGTGCATGTGGTATATGTATTCGCGTGCATGCTTGCGTGCGCGTGTGGTAAATGTATGCGTGTGCTTGCGCGCTTGCGTGTGTATGTACATATCTCCGTGCATGCATGAAATCTCTTGTCAATACATGCCTGGCAAATACGCGCGCGCGCGCCCAAACCCCCAACACACACTAACACCCCACAACACACACACACACACACGACCCCCCACCCCCACCATCCCATCCCGACCCACCCCATCCCACCCCCCAAACACCCCACTTCAACTCACCAATGGTAGAGATGACGGTCACGGAGAACATGAGCCCCCCGGCCCAGGACCAGGCGTGGGTAGGCCCTCCGGGCTTGCCGTAGGCGCCGCAGTCGCGCCCGTCGAAGCCGATGGCCAGGGTGTTGCTCCGGTAGGTCTCCAGGATGCTGCGGAGCTGCACCTCCATCAGCTCCTTGCCGGCGACCGTCGTCACGCCCCCGTACTGCTCGAAGACCTGCAGCGTGGAGTTGATGGTCTTGGTTTCCATGGGCGTGTACTCGTCGCGCGACTCGAAGCAGATCTGCTCCTCGTTGTTCTTCTCCAGGTGCTCGAAGATGAAGCCGCCAGCCACGCAGTACAGCACCACGATGATGCAGAGCCCCACGTGGGAGAAGAGGAACTTGGCCACCAGCTTGCACCATCCATCCTTCTTCTTCTGCTTCTGGCTGCTGGTTGTTGTCGTGGTGGTGGTGGTGGTGGTGGTGGTGGTGCCCATCAGGGGTGGTGGTTAGTGGGGTCCTCTTCTGTTTGGGGGAATGTTGGTGTGGGTGTGTGGTTTTTTTTTGTTTTTGTTTTGCTTTGTTTTTGTTTTTTGGTATGTGTGCGTTTGTGTGGGAGGGGGTTGGGGGCGGGGAGGGGGGGGGGGATTGGGCTGGTGTAGTGTTATAGTTTGTTGTCGGGTTCGTTTTTTTGTGAATTATTTTGGTTGGTTTTCTCGTCTCTCTTTTAAAGTCCTTTCCTTCTGTACACTGTACGTTTCTCTCCTTTTTTGGAAACTGAAAAACAAACAAACAAAAAACCCACCGTTCTTTCAACCTTTCTTACAGTTTTTCTCCTTCCCTTCCTCTCTTTCCACCCCGTTCCCTTCCTCTCTTTCCACCCCGTTCCTCTTCTACTTCCCTTCCTCTCTTTCCACCCCGTTCCTCTTCTCCTTCCCTTCCTCTCTTTCCACCCCGTTCCTCTTCTCCTTCCCTTCCTCTCTTTCCACCTCTCTTTCCACCCTGTTCCTCTTCTCCTTCCCTTCCTCTCTTTCCACCCCGTTCCTCTTCTCCTTCCCTTCCTCTCTTTCCACCCTGTTCCTCTTCTCCTTCCTCTCTTTCCACCCCGTTCCTCTTCTCCTTCCCTTCCTCTCTTTCCACCCTGTTCCTCTTCTCCTTCCCTTCCTCTCTTTCCACCCCGTTCCTCTTCTCCTTCCCTTCCTCTCTTTCCACCCCGTTCCTCTTCCTCTTTTCCTCTCTTCCCACCCCGTTCCTCTTCCCCTTTCCTTCCTCTCTTCCCACCCCGTTCCTCTTCTCCGTCCCTTCCTCTCTTTCCACCCCGTTCCTCTTCTCCTTCCCTTCCTCTCTTTCCACCCCGTTCCTCTTCTTCTTTTCCTCTCTTCCCACCCCGTTCCTCTTCCCCTTTCCTTCCTCTCTTCCCACCCCGTTCCTCTTCTCCGTCCCTTCCTCTCTTCCCACCCCGTTCCTCTTCTTCTTTTCCTCTCTTTCCACCCCGTTCCTCTTCTCCTTCCCTTCCTCTCTTTCCACCCCGTTCCTCTTCTCCTGCCCTTCCTCTCTTTCCACCCTGTTCCTCTTCTCCTTCCCTTCCTCTCTTTCCACCCTGTTCCTCTTCTCCTTCCTCTCTTTCCACCCTGTTCCTCTTCTTCTTTTCCTCTCTTTCCACCCCGTTCCTCTTCTCCTTCTTCCCTTCCCACCCCGTTCCTCTTCTCCTTCCCTTCCTCTCTTTCCACCCTGTTCCTCTTCTCCTTCCCTTCCTCTCCTCCCACCCCCGTTCCTCTTCTCCTTCCCTTCCTCTCTTTCCACCCTGTTCCTCTTCTCCTTCCCTTCCTCTCTTTCCACCCTGTTCCTCTTCTCCTTCCTTTCCTCTCCTCCCACCCCGTTCCTCTTCTCCTTCCCTTCCTCTCTTTCCACCCCGTTCCTCTTCTCCTTCCCTTCCTCTCTTTCCACCCCGTTCCTCTTCTCCTGCCCTTCCTCTCTTTCCACCCCGTTCCTCCTTTCCTTCCCTTCCTCTCTTTCCACCCCGTTCCTCTTCTCCTTCCCTTCCTCTCTTTCCACCCCGTTCCTCTTCTCCTTCCCTTCCTCTCTTTCCACCCCGTTCCTCTTCTCCTTCCCTTCCTCTCTTCCCACCCCGTTCCTCTTCTCCTTCCCTTCCTCTCTTCCCACCCCGTTCCTCTTCTCCTTCCCTTCCTCTCTTTCCACCCCTTTCCTCTTCTCCTTCCCTTCCTTTTCTGTCCTTCTCCCTTCCCCTCCCTGTCTTCCCTTCCTCCTTTCTTTACCTTCACCGGTTGGTCAGGCTGCTGCGTGCCGTGATGTGGAGCCTCCGGAGGTGTAGGGTAGAGGCAGAGGGGTAGGTATACTTCAGCCGATGGAGAAAGTCACGTTCAGTAGCACTGTGCGGATGGGTTAGAAAGATGAAATGGAGGTGGGAAACGGGGCTGGGCTCACCAAGTCTTCGTGTGTACAGTGGCTAGGTAAAGATAACGCCAGATGAGTGTTGTACTGACACAAAATGAATAAATAAATAATATTTTTTTCTTAATGTAAACACCGCAACAGTGACCTCTCCAACACCTAACACGGAGTCTCCATGTGTACGGTACTGGTAAAGATATTGTCAGATCAGTGTTGTAGTGATACAAAAAAATAATACTAATAACGAAAAAAAGAAGAAACAACAACAACAACAACAATAATAATAATAATAATAATAATAATAATAATAATAATAATAATAATAAATACATAAAACACCGCAACAGACACTTCTCCAACACCACAAAACCGTAAAGTTGGAGGCAGCAGCCTTCACTCAAGCTATCACATTGTCAGCAAATCTTTGATAACCACGCGCACACACACACACACACACACACACACACACGCTCAAACTTACTTGGAATCATGCGCACATTCAGATACCTGGTGCCAGTTGCATTGCTTGGTTCTAACTTTCTGACAGCTGCACATAACTAAATGCCTACGTTGACCGAACTACGCCATTGGTCAATTCCATACTACACACAGTTAGTAGCGGGTTACGGCCATACTAGGCTCTTCGGTCCGAGCAATGCAACTGGCTCCTGGGCACCGCCAAGACGGCAGCAGGTCAGACGAACTCGGGCAGGTAGGTCACCTGATCTCCAGACGAAGCATGACGGGGGGCTGAGGGTAAGGGACGGGATCTGTGTGTGGAGGTCCGTCGTCTCCTCCGATGTGGGGGTTGCTTGGTGCCAGGACAAAGCTGATGACTGTGCTGAAACAAAAGACAAAGAACGAAGTTGGTCAGTCTCTTTCCGTTTAGTTTCAAGACTTGATGATGGAGTCTCCCGTCGGACGGACGGACGGACGAGTAGGCAGGCAGGCTTATCTGTCGGTGTGTGTCCTCATATGGGAGAAAAGACCCGATTCTGGATGCGTAGCACTTCCCACAGGTGTTGCAAGGGAAGTTTCAAGACTGGGTTTGTGGTTTGTCTTTTGTTTTTATTTTAGTTATTATTTCAGTTTCATTTCAGATCATGTGATTTTATGAATATGATTTTCTTTTGTTATATATATATATCTCTCTTTTTTATTTTATATATCATCTTTATTTTTATTTGTAATAGTTTCTAAGAAATGGAAAAAGAAGATCAGTATAGAAGGGCACATGAAACGCCAGTGTGAGTGTGATAGGATTTTTTTTCAGAAAGGGTAAAGCAGGTGAACAAACAGGACACAAGAAAGAAAGAAAGAAATGAAGGATGGGGGGGAGGACGATAAGCAGAAAATGAAAGATGAAACGAACAGGATAGAGCGAATTTCTGGCACAAAGTTCACAAATCATGGAAGTGGGAATACAACGTGACCTATAACTGAAGGAGCTCGGCATCCCTTACCAGGGATTCCCATTACTGCAGCACTTTTTGAAAGTTGAAAGAGTTTGTTTCGATAGACTGGACGCAAATTTATATCACGAAACTGGATGCAAATTAATAAAAACGGAAAATGCACGCGAATTTTAATAAACGAAACTGTACATCTGGCGATAACAATCATCAGTCATTTTCAGGCGATCCCAAACACAGACTCATTTATCAACAACAACAACAAATCGCTTTCATGTTCATACGATGTGCCTGTTTCTCTGCTATACAGTGTTGCATCAGAACAAAAGCGGGATCGTCGGTTTCGCTCGGATGGCTTCAATTTCTAGTAGAATATTGAATATCCTCGTGGCCCATGCTCTGTTGTAGGAGAAAGTAAATCATTAAGTGAGGAAAACGATTTCAATTATCAGAGTACGGCGCTGCTTTTATGCCGACTGGCACAATCACGCATTGACTATACTGGCCTTCGCAGTGGTGTGTTAATATATTTGGTCTTCCCATGGGGGATGCATAAAGTATGCTTTTAATACTGAATGGGATTCTCGGGGGAAAACACCCAGATCAGTAAATAAATAGCGAGACAGGGTCTGAAAAGGAATTAATTTCCTAATGAATAGCCTTCACGGGTGAAAACACCTAGTCCAGTTAACGAATGAATAGCGAGACAACGCCAGAAAAATGATTAATTTCCTTGAATGTATTGTCAATAATCAATAAGCAACATGCATCTTTTTTTTTCTAATAGCTACAAAACATGCCAAACCTGGAAATATACGTGACTAAAAGCATGACACACCTTTCTTAAAGCATAAACAGAAAAAAAAAATGTTGCTAACAAGATTCATGTGAAATCCAACAAATTCGTTTCGTTATTTTCTGTACTTTTGGTACGACGGGCGCCACAGCTAAGTGCTTTAAAGCGTTGGACTTTTGATAGTCTGAGAGTTCTGGGTTCGATTCCCGCCCGGTTGCGGCACCAGTGGATTAAGGACGGAGTTCAGTTCTTCTGATCTACCAGGTCAACAAATATCATGCACAGTCATGCGAGTGCCTTACTTTCCTTCGTGTGCACGTAATTATACCCAAAAGTCAAGTTAGAATTCCCATATATGAACATGAAGATACCTAGAGTGTACAACCCCGAAATCAGTATAGCTGCCTACATGTCAGGGTAAAATTGTCTAATTCATGTAACAGCCCACCGTGAACGCACAAAATGAATTAGATAAACAAACAAACAAATGAATGGAAAAAAAATTAATAGATAAATTGATTAATAAACAAATAAATAAATAAATGAAAATAAAAATAAAATAGATAAATAAGAATGCAGACCACAAACACCTGCATTCCAGGCATAACGGTGAAACCATTTCCCGGAACTTCCGCCACTCAGATAACAGACTTTCTAACTTCTTTTCTTATCTTTTTATTCTGCGGTCCCACCTGTAAAACATGACTTGTTCTTGCATAGTTTTGTTGGGTTTTTTTCCCCTAACACACACAATATGCCGCTGCAATGAAAATATTACCATGACAAAAACAAAAATAATGATACAGTAATTTTCATCACCATGGACGATCGCAGAAGTAGCCATCGTAGCATCCATGTTACATTCGTTAGTCTAGAAACAACGGAACTGAAGCTCAAATATCATAATCAATAAATATGATAATCGCGTCAGCTTCATAACATTCAATGTGATTTGTAATTTACATCAGTTTGCAAGGATATTATTTTCGGATTACGCTTTCATGAGGCATCCACCCTGATTTAATAACTCGGGTATCTCGTGCTATTCTTGCGCTGCGTTTTCCCGAATGCATAAGGAGATGCATCCTTTTTTCTTTTTTCTTTTTTAAAGTACTGTTGTGTGCTTTAAGAAAAGGAAGTCTGTAAACATTCGCTTCATCCGCGAGCATTTGAAATTCAAAAACACAGTCTGCGCACTAATTTACACCTTCTTCTTCAGCGTTCCCAGGCCATGTTCAGACCGTCAGTCCAGAGTAGAAGTCCGCAGTCCGCTGGAGCTCTGTAGCCGTTCCCCACAACTTGTCCTGGAGCGCTGCGGAACTGGGTCAGATCTGGCGCCTCAGCTCTCTGTGTAGAGGACAGTCCTGCAGGACATGGGCTGGAGTTTGAGGAGCGGTGTCACACGGACATTGGTCTGTGTGGTAAAATTTTCAGTTTGTAGAGATGGGAAAGGACCTTGCAGTGGCCTGTGCGCAGTCTGAGGATGATGACTTGCTGAGCTCCACCCAGCTGATGGATGCTGTCCTCCTCTGGTCCCAGATGTAGCCGCTCTCGCCAGCTGTTTCTGAAGTGGCTGTGCAGGATGGTCTTTGCTTCCCAAAAGCTAAGGGGGTGGGCAGATTGGGTGAGCCTGCTTCCTGCTTTGGAGAGCTTGTCTGCCTCTTCATTTCCTGCAATGCCGCAGTGAGAGAGGATCCACTGCAGGAACGTTGTGGTTCTGGCACTTAGGGCCTTCTTCTCAGAAATTTATACCAAAAACCAGAAAATACAATGTTTCTTTACTTCAAAGTTTACGATTGCTTCACAATCAGTTTCTAGCGCTGAAAATGCAAAGCAAAAGAAGATGGGATGAAATGAAATGATTTTAAAAACACAATCCCGTGTCAAAGTCCCAACAAGATAAGAAAGGTAAAGAAATTATAAAGAAAGATGCAAAGGAAGAAAGAAAGAAGATAAGGACAGAAAGAATTTTTTTTTAAACGAGGACAGAAGAAAACGAAATATAAAAGAAAGAAGAAAGCAACAACAACAACAACAAAAGGGCAATAAAATGAAATTAAACAACAACAACAACAGTAACAACGACAACAACAACGAGGACAACAACAACGACGAACAAACAAAACACTAACACCAACAAATCCTTCCTACCTAACAGTCCCGAAGCACGGACCCCGTCAAAGGACTGGAACCCAGACCCAACGGTGCAGCGAAGAGGGACAGACAGACAGACAGACAGACAGACACTACGACAAAAGCCGGCTGACCAGTCACCTGTACGGCCACGCTCTGTCTGTCCCACCTGTGTGGCTATCCTGTCGCCTGCTACCTGCCTCTACCTGTCTCCACCCACCCATCCCCCATCCCCTCCTCTCTCTCCCCCCCCTCCACCCCCCCCAACCCTCCCCACCCACACACACACACCATCTCCTCCCCATCGGCTTTTGGGCGCAGGCGCGCAAGTCTCACGCAGGGTGATGTCGTAAAGATCGATGCTCCAGATTCAACGGACCACGGATGGAGACAGAGACATGTAAATGACCTCAAAAGCGAAAGCTGCGGCTTGGTCGTTTGGTTGGTTCGCGTGGATGCCGCAGGCTTTGGTTTGATTATGGTCAATAATTATCTGTTTCTTCTTCCCAGTTTGCGCGCACGCGTTCTTTTCCAGTGATAGGATTTAGTTTGTGTTCTTGTTCTTGTTGTTGCTGTTTTTTTCCAGTACAAGCAATATTCGATTAAAAACAGCAGCAGTACCAACAACAATCGTGCGTTGCCTTCGGTAAAGGGTCTGGTTGAGTAAAAGTGTGAGTGTGAGTGTGAGTGTGTGTGTGTGTGTGTGTGTGTGTGTGTGTGCGCGCGCGCGCGCGCTCGTACGTGAATGTGTGTCTATATGTGCGTGTCTATGTATGTGTGCGTGAGGGCGAGTATGCGCGTACGTGCGTACGTGCGTGCGTGCGTGGGTGAGCCCACGCGTGCATGATGATTCTAAAGGGGTGTGTGGCCCAGCTAACGCGCACCAACGACCAGCCACACATCCTCCCCTCCCCCTAATCCCCCCCCCCACACACACACATACCCTCCCTCACCCCCCCAAACAGCTCAGGCCGGGCCCAGCAACACCTGCAGTTACACACCTGTTCCCAAACAACACCTGCACGCCCGCTGCCAACCAACGTTCGCCGCGCGTTCCCTGATCGATACGCTTGTCATCGATTTCGATTTTCCCGCGTGCTATCAGACTCTGAACCACACCACCCCTCTCCTTCGCTCTACTCCCCTCCTCTCCCCTCGCCTCTCCTCCTTCCGTCATGGTCGTTATGATCTTCTGTGACCGTTTTAAAACAAGCAACCTGTCCGGCCATCTACTCCTTTTCCTCTGCCGGGGTCTGTTCTTTTATGTCATCGTCAAATACCCAAAGTGACATCGAGATGTTGTTTTAATTAGTGGTCCATTCATAAACGTTCTTGTTCCCCCGGCATCGCCCCCCACCCCCAACCCCTCCCTTACACCCCCACCTCTCTCTCTGTCTGTGTCTCTCTGTTCTTCCAGACTGGGGTTCTCCTCTCTCTTCTTATCCCTTGTTGAAAATACTGAACTGCCCTCAGCAGCGAACATGCACACGCGCGCGCGCGCGCGCACACACACACACACACACACACACACATATGTACATATATATATTTGTATTTTTTCTTTTTATCACAACAGATTTCTCTGTATGAAATTCGGGCTGCTCTCCCCAGGGAGATACTACAGCGCCACCCATTTTTTGCATTTTTTCCTGCGTGCAGTTTTTATTTATTTGTTTTTCGTATCGAAGTGGATTTTTTCTTCAGAATTTTGCCAGGAACAACCCTTGTGTTGCCGTGGGTTCTTTTACGTGCGCTAAGTGCATGCTGCACAAGGGACCTCGGTCTCATCCGAATGACTAGCGTCCTGACCACCACTCAAGGTCTAGTGGAGGGGGAGGGGAGAAAATATCGGGGGGGGGGGGGAGGAGGGCGGGGGGGGGGGGGGGGGCAAGAGGACAGAAGGCGACCCCTCCCCCCTCATCCCCCCACACCCCTTTTCCTGTTCAGTCATTATCATTAAAATCACAACGTTTCCACCACCACTACCCCTTTTCCTCTGTGTGTGTGTGTGTGTGTGTGTGTGTGTGTGTGTGTGTGTGTGTGTGTGCGTGCGTGTGTGTGCGTGCGTGCGTGCGTGCATGCGTGTGTGTGTGTGTGTCTGTGTCTGTGTGTGTGTGTGTGTGTTTACACCACGTACCTGTAGCCAGGCTTCATGATGCCTCAGTCTCTCTCTCTCCGTGGCCATGCTTAGCGAGGAGGAAAATGACCACGTTCCCCCAGGTGTCGCGAAAAACCCTTGGAGTCATCCGGTCAGCCAGGCCCCGCACCGCCAGCCGCTTCTGGCTGCCTGTCTGGCTGTCCAGTTTCCGGCTCCCGGATGCCTGAATCCGTGTTCAAGGCTTTTCGGGTGACTGAACCCATGTACTTGATTCCGTGTTCAAGGCTTTTCGGGTGATCTGATCATGTGTGGGGTGATGGCCTGGAGGTAACGCGTCCGCCTAGGAAGCGAGAGAATCTGAACGCGCTGGTTCGAATCACGGCTCAGCCGCCGATATTTTCTCCCCCTCCACTAGACCTTGAGTGGTGGTCTGGACGCTAGTCATTCGGATGAGACGATAAACCGAGGTCCCGTGTGCAGCATGCACTTAGCGCACGTAAAAGAACCCACGGCAACAAAAGGGTTGTTCCTGGCGAAATTCTATAGAAAAATTCACTGCGATAGGAAAAACAAATAAAACTGCACGCAGGAAAAAATACAAAAAAATGGGTGGCGCTGTAGTGTAGCGACGCGCTCTCCCTGTGGAGAGCAGCCCGAATTTCACACAGAGAAATCTGTTGTGATAAAAAGAAATACAAATACAAATACGTTGAAACGATACCGTGATGAGCTCTGACTCTCCGCTAATAGCTTTATTTCAATGCTGGTTTGATTGCTTAATCCGTGTTGCTGGTGCCTTTAGTGGCGGCTCTTTCACTTGGTTCCGCTGTTCTGCTGTTGTGGGATGACATGGTTCTTGTTTTGACACTGCTGGTTTATTTCTGTCATTTGCTTCGAACGTACGTAGCTTTCATTTTAATAGGATGTCCTGATGTGTTTTACTTGGTGGTTTATTTTGCTCAATTATTTCCCCATCTCTTTTTATACTGATGTTCATAGGTTCTCAAGGCCTGAGCTCTAATATCATCATCTTAGATGAACAGGCTATAAATAAATAAACGAACGATCAAGGCCTGAGCAGCGTGTTGGGTTCATAAGTAGGCCAGGCATTTGCTTTTTCTTTCTCTCTATAGCAGGCTGATCCGTCAGAGACAATGTTGACACAACTTTCTTTTCTGCAGGCTCCATGGCCTGAAGTGACCGGCCCTCGTCAGGCAGCCTCCACACTGCGTCGGTAGGTGGCCAGCCTTCCTCCATACCTGTCCATCACTGTGGGCCTTCTGATCGTCTGTCCATCGCTGTGGGCATTCTGATCATCTGTCCATCACTATAGGCCTTTGATCATCTGTCTATCACTATAGGCCTTTGATCATCTGTCCATCACTATAGACCTTCTGATCATCTGTCCATCACTATAGGCCTTCTGATCATCTGTGGGCCTTCTGATCATCTGTCCATCACTGTGGGCCTTCTGATCGTCTGTCCATCACTATAGGCCTTCTGATCGTCTGTCAATCACTGTGGGCCTTCTGATCGTCTGTCCATCACTATAGGCCTTCTGATTATCTGTCCATCACTATAGGCCTTTAGATCATCTGTCCATCACTATAGGCCTTTGATCATCTGTCCATCACTATAGGCCTTCAGATCATCTGTCCATCACTATAGGCCTTCTGATCATGTGTCCATCACTATAGGCCTTTTGATCATCTGTCCATCACTATAGGCCTTCTGATCATGTGTCCATCACTCTAGACCTTTGATCATCTGTCCATCACTATAGGCCTTCAGATCATGTGTCCATCACTCTAGACCTTTGATCATGTGTCCATCACTGTGGGCCTTCTGATCGTCTATCACTATAGGTCTTCTGATCATCTGTCTGTCACTATAGGCCTTTGATCATCTGGCCATCACTATAGGCCTTCAGATCATCTGTCTATCACTATAGGCCTTCTGATCATCTGTCCATCACTATAGGCCTTCTGATCATCTGTCCATCACTATAGGCCTTCTGATCATCTGTCCATCACTATAGGCCTTCTGATCATCTGTCCATCACTATAGGCCTTCTGATCATCTGTCCATCACTGTGGGCCTTCTGATCATCTGTCCATCACTGTGGGCCTTCTGATCGTCTGTCTATCACTATAGGCCTTCTGATCGTCTGTCTATCACTATAGGCCTTCTGATCATCTGTCTGTCACTATAGGGCTTTGATCATCTGGCCATCACTATAGGCCTTCCTCCATAATTGATCACTATGGGCCGTCCTCCATAATCGATCACTATGGGCCTTATGGTCATCTGTCGATCACTCTTTCCCCGCCACCCTCTCCTCACTCCCTCCCGTCCGCATGCTCCGACACACTGGCGCGCGAGAGAATGCAAACACGTGCCTGCATACACGTGCGCGCGCGCGCGCGCACCCACACACACACAAGCACACACGCACGCACGCATACATGCTCGCGCGGGCGCGAGCATAATTAAGATGAATCAAGATTAACAACAGCAATGAGAGCATTTACACACGCAGGTATTCATGCTCGTTTTTTCTGGTATATCGGTCAGTGGACAATGAATCGAGTGACTGTGACGTCAGCGGTGTGAAATGTCAAACCCATTTTGCGGTTGACATAAGTGATGGGCAATCAGTCACTGTTTACAAAAAGCCGAACCGTTTCTCTTCTTTTCTTTTCTTCTTCTTCCACCCCCTCCACCCTCCCTCCCCCCTCCTCCCGTTCCACCCCCCACCACCAAGATTTAGTGGGACAAATAGTCAGAGACAATGGTAAAGCATATGACATTACAATGGTAAAATATTATGTCGAGGCTCCCTCTTCCCCCCCCCCCCCCCCCACATCCTCCCTTCCTCTCACTCTTCACATCCATCTCTCTCTCTCTCTCCCAAAACAGAGGTACAGTTGGACACAAGAACAAGCTGAGGAAACCGCATATTATGTACAGACTCTTAAAAGCAGGGGGGTGGGGGTGGGGGGGATAATTGGAGAGGGGGGCGTGGGGCAAGGCAATGATGTAAAAGTCTTGAACACAGCGGGACATGAGCTGTCCTTCAGATTAACGACCACGCGGGCACGACATACATCGCACCACCACCGCCAACTCCAAAATTATCATCTGACCTGGATCCAGCCTAGGATCGCCACACTTTATTTCCACATTTTGTGTTCCTGTCCCACGGCCTTTCATACCGTCAACCGTCACTGGACTGGGACACCGAGCTTCACCTCCCCCCTTCCCCCTTAACTCTCTCCATACGAACGGCCAAAGAGACGACGTTAACAGCGTTTCAGCCCAATTACCATCATCAAAATATTGCAAGCGGAAGGCTCTTATACTGAAGAGGTGAATGTTGACAAAGAATACCACAATTCTGACGACGGAAGCTAAAGGTTGGGTCATTCAGACACCCACTGGACATCCGAGGGGTCTGTGTAGTGGAGAAGAGAGGACTGGCCGTACTGAGTGAGTTAAATCTAGAAGACTGGCTATTTGCTGATGGTCACAAAATATAGAGAACGTCAGTCCACGAGATGAATGACGGTGTCACTGGCGGAGGCCATGAGAGCAGGGGCAGATTCTGCAAGAGGGGAGAGGAGGGGTGTGTGGAGCGTTTGGCCTAGAGGTAAAGGGTCCGTTTAGGAAGCGAGAAAGAATCTGAGCGCACTGGTTCGATTCCCGGCACAGCCACCAGTATCCCCCCCCCCCGCCCCCCTCCTCCACCAGACCTTGAATGGTTGTCTGGACGCTAGTTATTCGGATGAGACGATAAACGGAGGTCCAGTGTGCAGCTTGGATTCAGCGCACGATTCAGAACCCATGGCAACAAAAGGGTTGTCCCTGGCAACATTCTGCAGAAAAATCCGCTACGATAGGAAAAGAAATAGAATTGCAGGCAGAACAAAAAGGGTGGCCCTCTCCATGTAGCGACACACTCTCCTTGGGGAAAAGCAGCCCGAATTTCACACAGAGAAATCTGTTGTGATAAAAAGAGTAATGCAATACAATACAATACAATACAATACAATACAATAAACAGTGACCCGGGGCAGCTGTTAGCACTGGACAGGTCGGGTTTCCTGTGCCGTGGACACGTGAAGATGTTCATCACAGGTGGAAGCTCACGAGAGATCAGGTAGTCATGGCACTACCCTGATGCCGCTACAAGCCTGTTTTCGTGTCATCTGTATGTCCTCCCCTCCCTCCTCTATAATATCCGTTCGATTACTGAAAGCACTTCAAAGTCTTTTGTTTAGCCCACCAACGAAAATACTTCGGCTTTAGCTTAACCTCTGCATTCGTCAACAGAAAAAAAAAATTCCAAACATTCGGTTCCAGTGTTTACAGCTCTAAGGTGGGCTGTTTTTTTGTTTTTTTTTTTTCAATTTTTTTTTTTTAAATCTTTTTTTTAATCTTTTTTATTTTTTTGTTCCAGTTCCAAAATGATAATCGGAGTGACCGTGGTTTGTTTGTGGCTACCAGTAAAAAATAAAATTGAAATTATTTTCACTCTTTACTTTGTTCTATTTTATTATCTTAATAAAGTGACACTTGTTGTTTGCCTCCCCCCCTACCATCCCCCCCCCCCCCCCCCCCTCCCGACGATAACGAGACTCGGAGACCACTTGCAGCGAACTCGAAACAGCGACCCGAACCGTTTCACTCTCAAACGCCGATCGATGGACAAGCTCAGCGGATCGATTTTTCATTTCACACCAACAATGGCTCCGATCCGAGAAGGGGTGGAGTTGGGGGGAGGGGAGGTGGGAGTCGTCCAGAGAGCTGACGAGTTTTCTCCCTTACCCAGAGGGTGTTGCGGGTCGTCCTCACGGGGACAAGATTTGTACCTTTCTTTATCGACCTTCCCACACCGCCAGTCCTGAACAGCTCCACAGCCCTGACGTTTCTTAAACTTCATATAACATAACAACGCAACGCAATACAACCCAACATATGATATGTTATATGATGTGATTTGATATAATGTAACACAAAATAGGATAATAAAAATTTCAGGTAAAAAAAAAAAAGTCGGACACTTTCAAAGAGATGGAAATATCCCCAATGTGAGTTATCGGAAGAAAGTCACTAACCTCACCCACTCTTCAACCCCCCCCCCCCCCCCCCCACATCCACACCCAAAGCCACCCGTTCAAGTGAGAGTTGACAACGGTGTGTGTGTGTGGTTCGTCCGCCGGGATTAACGAGGACCATCTAGTCATCCTAGGGGTGGGTGTGTTGGGCTCTGTGGGTGCGTAGATGACTGGTCAGGCCAATCCGCGCCCGGAAGGTTCTGACGCAGTGTGGACAGGGGATGGTGGCGGCTGTCGGGGACTTGCTGGCACTGCTTTTCCTGGCCTGTCTGCGTTGCTCTGCTGCAACGATTCTGTTGGCCTCACAGGATTTTGGCGCCTTTGTGGACAGCTGAACGCCACTTTGGTCTGTCCATTGCATTCAGCTCCCATGTGTCGTGGCTGATGTTGAAGGCCTTCAGAGAAGCTTTCAGAGTGTCTTTGAAGCGCTTCTTTTGGCCTCCATGGGAGCGCTTGCCATGTTGGAGTTAGCCGTACAGCAGTTTCTTGGCAACGGTAGCAACCAAAATAAAAACCAAAACCATCAGAAAACGTTTCTTCACAATCTCAAAGCCCTTCATACAGCACAAGCGACCAAAAAAGAAACACACACGCGTGCGCGCGCACGCACAGATAGAAAGAGAGAGAGAGGGGGTGGGGGGAGAGACAGACAGAGAAACGCTTTTGATGCTTTGACACTTTAATGTCATTGGCCATGAGGTCCCTATGACATGGGTGAATCCATAAACATATTTTCAATTTATAACAAGCCATAATAATAAACGAATGAAATGGTGAAAGCACATAATTTGAAACAAAACAAAGTTCCTTCTCTGAAGAAAAATGATAGGAACCAACAGGCCACCCAACACATAATGACTCTGTTCATTCATCTGTCAGTGACACATGCAACATATTCCATCACTGGAAACAGAAGAAAATTGTTAAACCTATCTGACCACGTAGTTATGCTTTTTGTACTTTTTGCCTAATCTCCATAGCTTCTGATATAAATTTTGTAAACGAGTTTATCACCTCGTGATCTTCTGATGTTAACATTCTAGAGATATCCCTTCTTTTTGTAAATTCTTTTTAAAAAAAAAAACCCACACACTTACTTCTCAAATCATATGATGATTTTCATGAATTTCATCATCAAATGTGGAGTTACACAAAGGACATGAGAATTTGTGGACGTACCTGGCATAAACCATTTTCTGTTGGCATTAAAGCCAAGAGTTCTTAGTCTAAATTGGACAAGCATTGTACGATGCCTTTTATTCGTAATAAAAGTTAGGAAATTTTCAGCTTGAAATATACTTTTGAATGAATAGAACAAGCTATACTTATCCCTACTTTCTATGACTAAGTGCCAGTTTTGTTTAAACATATCAGTTTCAGTTTCAGTTTCATTAGCTCAAGGAGGCGTCACTGCGTTCGGACAAATCCATATACGCTACACCACATCTGCCAAGCAGATACATGACCAGCAGCGTAACCCAACGCGATCAAGTAGTCTGTATCTAAATTCTGAAGAAAAAAGGTTTGCTCATACCTTACACCATGACACATCCACACAACTGCAAAACCATTTTCTGATAAAACGTTTCTTTCACAAGAAGCCCATTTTTCCTTTCCTTCCTCTATCTGGAATAACATCGTATCTTATGCCTGTTTACAAAGTCTGCTCTGAGACAATTTCAACAGTTTAAACCAATACTTGATACACTTTATATATGTGTTCACATACAAAGGATACCTCCCAGTTTCACCATACAGAACTTTGTTTGAGGCATGTACTGGGACACCAAGAAAACGTTTTTACTACAAAAGTATTTTACTCTCTCCATCTGCAGTAGCTCAAGGTGGCGTCACTGCGTTCGGACAAATCCATATACGCTACACCACATCTGCCAAGCAGATGCCTGACCAGCGGCGTAGCCCAACGCGCTTAGTCAGGCCGTGAGTATTGTCAGGCCTTGAGTCAGGCCATCTGCTCATTTTTGTATAATCCCCAAATTTCAGCTGCATATGTTAGTATTGGTTCAATTTGGATAGGAAACATTCTCCAGAATACATCAACATCGACACAGTTTAACGTTCTCATTGTCTTAAGTACTTCCAAAACACCTTTCTCACCTTAACGACCAGTTTCATCCCATGCCAGGTTAAGGATTGATCTGGTTGTAAACAGTAACCCAAAGTACTTGAAAGAATTAACAACTTTCAGTTCTACATTATCATAATACCATTTCTCACAGACAGACAAACAGAGAGACATACACAGAGACACACAGACACAGACAGACAAATATATACACACAAACACAAATACATACGCGCGCGCGCACACACACACACACACACACACACACACACACACACACACACACACACACTGCGCGCGCGCTCGGTCAGCAACATTTCTCTAAAGCCCCAAGAGTCTCTTCAAGCAAGAGGTATTTTCCACCATGAGATAAGAGAAATAAAAATCAACACAGAAAACCGTTTCTGCAGAACACCATGGCCATTTCAGACAGGTGATGCTGTTCGCAAAGGTGAGCAGTCAAAAACACAGTAGTAAAAAAAAAATTATTAAAAAAAAAAGCGCCAAGTTTTTTTTTCTGAAAACCAAGTGAAAATGACCATCAACAACGTCAGCGACCCCCCACCCCACCCCCACCCCCCACTCACACGTAAACAAATGAAATCAAAGTCACATTGGACAAACTGCTTTCAAAGGGGTTGAGGTTGCTTGGAATTCAATTATAATGACGTTCCAATGATGTGCAAATGCCGGTATGGCACAGCCGAACAAAAGCTTCGGTCGGTCCTTTTTTTTTCGGAAGTAAACATGTTTAGTATTGGCTCGCTCTCTCCCTCTCTCTCAATCTGTGTGTGTGTGTGTGTGTGTGTGTGTGTGTGTGTGTGTGTGTCTCTCTCTGTCTGTCTCTGTCTCCCTCTCTGTGTGTCTCTCTGTCTCTCTCTTTCTCTCTGTGGGCATGTATAAAAGTCGTGCCTGACAATGACCATCAGAACAGTAAAGGAGGTAACTGCTGTCGCGACTATTTGGACTAAAATTTTGATTATAGTGGAAAGTGTCTTGCCTAAGTTACATCCCCACTCTCTCGGCCAAGTGGTTTTTACGACAGTCGGCGTTGGGGTGGTCCCCAAAGGCCAACTCGCCCCACAAGACTGCAGCACTAAGAGCCAGAGCAACTTTGCCTCCTAGTCACATTAGTCCTTCACAAAAGACTAAGCAGTAACTGAGTTCCCACTGCACTGGTGAAACTATTGATCACACAGCTCTCACTCTGATGTTGGCCCAACTGTAAGCTTTTGTCAATCTGTGATATAAGCCGAGCCCATCTCTCTGGGTACGGTAAGTTAAATATGACATGAACCTACGCTGGACCGTTCCAAAGCAGCTAAAAGTGGTAGGTGACTGAGGATGCCATGGTCTATGGAGTCAAACGCTGCCGGAAGGTCCAGCAGTGATAAAACAGGCACACAACCATTGTCAGAGGCTCTCAAAAGGTCATTAATTAATCACAGGCAGCAAGGCGTTTTCTGTGCCAGAGCACTCAGGGAAGGCTGACTGAAAAGGCCCCAGTGGGTTGTAAAACTAAAAATGCTTCAGTTGGTCATTATTAAATCATTAACACCGAGCCGAACAATGGAAGGAGGAAAACATTATCACGTCGACTTCCCCAAGGATAGGTGGGGGACAGGGTGATAGGTGGGGGACAGGGTGACAGGTGGGGGACAGGGTGATAGGTGGGGGACAGGGTGATAGGTGGGGGACAGGGTGACAGGTGGGGGACAGGGTGACAGGTGGGGGACAGGGTGACAGGTGGGGGGCAGGGTGACAAGTGGGGGACAGGGTGACAGGTGGGGGACAGGGTGACAGGTGGGGGGCAGGGTGACAGGTGGGGGACAGGGTGACAGGTGGGGGTGACAGGTAGGGGACAGGGTGAGGGACAGGGTGATAGGTGGGGGACAGGGTGATAGGTGAGGGACAGGGTGATAGGTGAGGGACAGGGTGACAGGTGGGGGACAGGGTGACAGGTGGGGGACAGGGTGAGGGACAGGGTGATAGGTGGGGGACAGGATGAGGGACAGGGTGATAGGTGGGGGACAGGGTGAGGGACAGGGTGATAGGTGAGGGACAGGGTGATAGGTGGGGGACAGAGTGAGGGACAGGGTGATAGGTGGGGGACAGGGTGATAGGTGGGGGACAGGGTGAGGGACAGGGTGATAGGTGGGGGACAGGGTGATAGGTGAGGGACAGGGTGATAGGTGAGGGACAGAGTGAGGGACAGGGTGATAGGTGGGGGACAGGGTGACAGGTGGGGGACAGGGTGATAGGTGAGGGACAGGGTGACAGGTGGGGGACAGGGTGACAGGTGAGGGACAGGGTGACAGGTGAGGGACAGGGTGATAGGTGAGGGACAGGGTGATAGGTGGGGGACAGGGTGATAGGTGAGGGACAGGGTGACAGGTGAGGGACAGGGTGATAGGTGAGGGACAGGGTGTTAGGTGAGGGACAGGGTGACAGGTGTGGGACAGGGTGATAGGTGAGGGACAGGGTGACAGGTGGGGGACAGGGTGACAGGGTGATAGGTGGGGGACAGGGTGATAGGTGAGGGACAGGGTGACAGGTGGGGGACAGGATGATAGGTGAGGGACAGGGTGACAGGTGGGGGACAGGGTGATAGGTGGGGGACTGGGTGACAGGTGGGGGACAGAGTGACAGGTGGGGAACAGGGTGAGGTGGGGGACAGAGCGACAGGTGGGGGACAGGGTGATAGGTGGGGGACAGGATGAGGGACAGGGTGATAGGTGGGGGACAGGGTGAGGGACAGGGTGATAGGTGAGGTACAGGGTGATAGGTGAGGTACAGGGTGACAGGTGGGGGACAGGGTGACAGGTGTTGGACAGGATGAGGGACAGGGTGATAGGTGGGGGACAGGGTGATAGATGGGGGACAGAGGGACATGACAACCAGTTCTAAACCCTTTCCAGTTCTCACATATCGTTATGTCCAATCGTATGTTTTTCACCATAGTCAAATATGCATGCATGCATGCTGACTCTTCTAAAGAAAAAGTATGTATCTGCTTGAAAAACAGTTGTGAATTTATATGCACGTTGAATAGGCCTACATTTTACACGTTTCACATATATAATTCGCTCTAAGTTTGGGGGCAGATATGAAAAAAGAAGTGTTTTTTAATTATATTGACATAAAATTTTCAGCTTTGAAATCATTCTAATATCACCTTTACTTCCCAAAGTGCTGGGTTTTGGGGTGTTTTTTTTAATCGTAAATCTAAACCCACCAACCCCAGCCCCCACCCCACTTAGACATAATATATTAACACTATTCGCGATTACAACAATAGAGAGGCAGACATTTTCTTTTCTCGTTACGAATTTCGGACATTCAGTCACAGGACATTCACAATTCAATGACAACCATAGCGCATTGCCATCTCAGTCGTTATATATCAGTGGACTCCGGCGTCAACAGCAGTTTAAACAGTGGTCTTGACTATCTGGGACTGTTTAAGCTGTATTGTATTGTACTATATTCAGTTGTGTTGTATTAAATTACTTCAGTGTAAGACTTGCTTGTCGTCCTGTCGAATCCATCCTATTGGCAGTGTGAACTTTTCAAACAAGAAATCGTTTTTTTAACCAAATGATGTGTGTATAAAATTCTATGTCTTGACTGTTCACTCAACCAAGAGTCAGTGATGAACTTACATAAAAACAACAAAAACAAACAGACAAAAACTACTGGAAACGACATTCGGCACAGGATAATTATCTTCAAGTACAGTCGACAAGAATCTCACACCGCTAATGACTTTGTAGTTTGCCAACTGGGGCGCCACAAATCACGGAACAATTACTCAAACGTTTATTGCCTTTTCCGTGATGGGGAAATAATTTTAATGGTTTCCGTTTGGAAATCAGGTGGGGTTTGTGGTCGGAGGAATAAATGCCGCCATCAAAATACGAAGTAAAGGGGGCTGGGGAAAGGGCGGGGGGGTGGGGGGTGGGGGTGTCCTGGGAGGTAACAATCAGAGAATTTCATGTTTCATTGCGTAAACCGTGAATCCTATTTAGCAATCATCCCCCCACTAACTAGCTTCAAAAGCTATTTTCCATCTCATTTCGTCCGCGCTATAGTGGAATGGTGACCTGGAGGTAACGCGTCCGTCTAGGAAGTGAGAGAATCTGAGCGCACTGGTTCGAATCCCATAGACGCTAGTATCTTCTTCCCCTCCACTTGACCTTGAGTGGTAGTGGTCTGGACGCCAATCCATCGGATGAGACGATAAATCGAGGTTTCGTGTGCAGCACGCACGTATAAGAATTCACGGCAACAAAAGGGTTGTCCCTGGCAAAAAAAAAATTCT
>NC_134897.1:14179532-14207032 GCF_041734735.1 Babylonia areolata | reverse complement strand
GGGAGTTAGTGCACACGCTTTCGTCGGGAACCTTTCGTCGCTTGCAGAGCGACAAAAAAAGGTCATATTTTATGATGTCATGCGCTTTTCTGGGTGTGCACTATCTTTCTTCGGACAACTTTTCGACAACAGAGTTCGAACACATCATTTTATTTGCACAGACTGAACCAAACACGAACAAAAACTATGTCGTCAAAAAGGTCTTTAGAACTCAAGACAGATACAGCGTTTTTAAAAGAAAGCAACACGGTAAGTTTATTACTTTTAAATATATAAAAAAAAATAAATAAAAATTTCGTTTAGATTCATCCGATCGAGATCTGGCGTAAACAAATGACAGAAAGCAGATCCATGTAATCGGCTTGGAACCTTTGCCTTCAAACGGAATATGTTATAATAGATCTCGTCGACAGTTGTCCAAAACAATAATTCAGCCAGATGAGGCTCTGTTGAATTTTAAATAGATCATTTCGAATACTTGAATGGCAGAGATTTGACAAGAAACACGCTCAAAGTAAACACAGAAGATTAACGCAAATAACTGGTGTATTTATAAAACAAAAAATAACTTGTAAGCTTACTAAAAAAAAAAATTAAAAAATTTAAAAAAAAAAAAAACTCGCCGAAATAGTTCAAAATCCTTTTGTCGGAACAGGCGATTTCCACTACTAAATTTTTGCGTTTCGGTGACCAAGAAAAACCGGCAATGGAGACGCGCAAGCGGTTCTCGCTAAAAAAAAAAAATAATAATAACCGGGAAGTCCCGAAGAAAAATTTAATGTTCCCGACGAAAGCGTGTGCACAACCTCCCGATTGAGAAAGAGGTCGGGGGTGAGTGGAAATGCGGTGGGGAGGGGAGGAGAGGGGGAGGAGGGAGCAACTGAAATTGTTATCAACCCGGCCGAATCTCACGAAAATGAGTACCTATTTTGTGTTAGGTCTTGACTGATCTTTTATCTAATCATTTTTGACTCACTTGTGTGTTCGGTTGTCTCTCTGTGTGTGTGTGTGTGTGTGTGTGTGTGTGTGTGTGTGTGTCCGTGTGTGTGTCCGTGGTAAACTTTAACAATGACATTTTCTCTGCAAATACTTTGTCAGTTGACACCAAATTAGGCATAAAAATAGGAAAAATTCAGTTCTTTCCAGTCATCTTGTTTAAAACAATATTGCACCTCTGGGATGGGCAAAAAAAAAGAAGCCTAATTATATGCAGACTGCGTTTACTGTTATATTTGCATTTTTTGTATTCTCTAAACTCGGCACTTTGATCTGATATTCTGACCCAACAACAAGAGCAGTTATTATCATTTTTTCTTCAAACAGGAACTTTTGCTAAGCATGGAAGTTTTATTTATTTTGCAAACGTTTTGATGCAGATAGTAAAGAAGGGAAATTACTCTGTAATTAATGCTAGGGGACTTAATTTGCTTTAAACTGATCTTTCTCATCTTGAACATTACATTTTGAAATTATACTCAATACATAAAAAGCTTGGATTTTTTTTTTTTTTTTTTTTTTTTTAGTGTATCAAGTGAGTTTTGAAGGCATTGCCTCTCTTGTTCTATCTTTTTTTTTTCGTTGTTTTGTCGCGTTTACATCGATGTTGAAAAAAAAAGAAAAAAGAAAAAAAAAAGGTACCAGTCAGTTCTGTTTCCCCACCTAGTTAATTTGACGTCAGATTTGTGCAATCGAACGTTTTGTACCCACTGGCAACAATGGTTCCCCCATTAGCCACTGCAATGCAGTACATTTTTTTCCGTTACAGTAGTTTTGTCGTGTTATTTTTATACTTTAACCCCTTGACTGCCGCTAGTGAAGGTGGCGGTCTCAGGGAGATAAGACAGAGCTTACAGGCCAGGACTGTTGTTCAACGTTCTTGATCTGAACGTCTTCCTCACGGGATAATAATTATCATCCCGGGGTTCAGAAACATCATCAGTTCCATCACCGAAAAGTTAGTACACAAAGAGCGGGGAAATGCTGTTAAAACTGATGCTTTACTGTTTTCGTTTCAACAAGATATCATCAGACAAAGGGGTTCACCTACTTTTTTTTCTCCCCCATCTTGCTTTTTCATTTCTTTCTCCCTCTCACTTAAGTCTTCCTTTCTTACAGTTTAACAGACAAGGGCTTCATTTAATTAATCTACTGTTGTTTTTTCATCTCGCTTTTTTTCTTTTCTTTCACTCTTCCTTAGTCTTTCTATCTTTTTTTCTTTATTTATTTATTTATAAAAGGCATCAGCAGACAAGGAGTTAATCTACTTTTTTCCCCCCAATCTCGCTTTTTCTTTTCTTCCTCTCTCCCTTAGTCTTCCTTCCTTCCTTCTTTCCTTTCTTGCTCCCTTCCTTCCTTCCTCTTTCCCTCTTTCCATCTCTCACAAACGCGCCTCTCGTCTCGATCGCAGACGACGGTGGCGGCAGGAACTGCGGCCACTGGCACGCAGGCGGAAGAGGAAGTGACGACACGTCAACAAAAACGAAACAAGAGTCAGGAGTGGCACTGGGAGGACTGGGAGAAGGGGGTGGTGGCTTACGTGTTTGCGGTGCTGGGGGCGGCTGGGGTGGCGAGCAACGGGCTGGCCGTTCTGGCCTTGCTGTGCACCTCGGGCCGCGGAGACTCGGCCATGTTCGCCACCAACCTGGCCTTCGTCGACACCGTCCTCTGTGGCATGCTCCTGGGCGCCTCCACCGCCGCTGCCAGCAGCCAGGCGAGTCTGTATTGTATTGTATAGTATAATAATAATAATAATAATGTACATCCATAACGATACTACTACTAATAATAATGTACATCCATATAGCGCCCTTTCTAGGAGCTCGGGGTGCTTTTCATAAAAGCAAAATATATTACAAATTACATAAATCATTCAGGACCACTCTTTCTCAAATCCCCTCCCACTCTCCCTCTTCAACACTCTTCATGCAACCAAAGTAAGCTGAGATGTATGGTGTTGGGAGAGAAAAGAAGCATTGAGTGCTTACAGATAGGTTTTACAAAAAAGGCGAGTTTGTAGTGAGGAGCGAAAAGCAGAGACAGAATCAGATGAGGAAGGTTGTTCCAGATATGAAGAGCAGCAGAGAGGAAAGAACGATCACCGTAGGTTCTTGTACTGACACGAGGGATTTTCAAAGTCTTTTGTATTGTATTGTATTGTATTGTATTGTATCACTCTTTTTTTTTTTGTCACAACAGATTTCTCCGCGTAAAACTCGGGCTGTATTGTATTACTCGTTCTTGTCACAACGGATTTCTCCGTGTGAAGCTCTGGCTGTACTGTATTGCTCTTTTTTTTGTCACAACAGATTTCTCCCTTTAAAACTGGGCCTGTATTGTATTACAATTTCTTGTCACAACAGATTTCTCCGTTTAAAACTCGGGCTGTATTGTATAACTCTTTCTTGTCAAAACAGATTTCTCCGTTTTAAAACTCGGGCTGTATTGCATTACTCGTTCTTGTCAAAACAGATTTCTCCGTGTAAAACTCGGGCTGTATTGTAGTACTCTCTTTTTTTCTTTCTTTTTTTTTCTTTTTTTTTTTGTCACAACAGATTTCTCCGTGTGAAACTCGGGCTGTATTGCATTACTCTTTCTTGTCAAAACAGATTTCTCCGTGTGAAACTCGGGCTGTATTGTATTACTCTTTCTTGTCAAAACAGATTTCTCTGTGTGAAACTCGGGCTGTATTGCATTACTCTTTCTTGTCAAAACAGATTTCTCCGTGTGAAACTCGGGCTGTATTGTATTACTCTTTCTTGTCAAAACAGATTTCTCTGTGTGAAACTCGGGCTGTATTGCATTACTCTTTCTTGTCAAAACAGATTTCTCCGTGTGAAACTCGGGCTGTATTGTATTACTCTTTCTTGTCACAACAGATTTTTCCGTTTAAAACTCGGGCTGTATTGTATAACTTTCTTGTCAAAACAGATTTCTCCGTGTAAAACTCGGGCTGTATTGCATCACTCGTTCTTGTCACAACAGATTTCTCCGTTTAAAACTATGGGGTGTATTGTATTACTCGTTCTTGTCACAACAGATTTCTCCGTGTAAAACTCGGGCTGTATTGTATTACTCATTCTTGTCACAATAGATTTCTGCGTGTGAAACTCGGGCTGTATTGTATTACTCGTTCTTGTCACAACAGATTTCTCCGTGTGAAACTCGGGCTGTATTGTATTACTCGTTCTTGTCACAACATATTTCTCCGTGTGAAACTCGGGCTGTATTGTATTACTCGTTCTTGTCACAACTGATTTCTCTGTGTGAAACTCGGGCTGTATTGTATTACTCGTTCTTGTCACAACAGATTTCTCCGTGTAAAACTCGGGCTGTATTGTATTACTCGTTCTTGTCACAACAGATTTCTCCGTGTGAAACTCGGGCTGTATTGTATTACTCATTCTTGTCACAATAGATTTCTGCGTGTGAAACTCGGGCTGTATTGTATTACTCGTTCTTGTCACAACAGATTTCTCCGTGTGAAACTCGGGCTGTATTGTATTACTCGTTCTTGTCACAACAGATTTCTCCGTGTGAAACTCGGGCTGTATTGTATTACTCGTTCTTGTCACAACAGATTTCTCCGTGTGAAACTCGGGCTGTATTGTATTACTCGTTCTTGTAACAATAGATTTCTGCGTGTGAAACTCGGGCTGTATTGTATTACTCGTTCTTGTCAAAACAGATTTCTCCGTGTGAAACTCGGGCTGTATTGTATTACTCGTTCTTGTCACAACAGATTTCTCCGTGTGAAACTCGGGCTGTATTGTATTACTCGTTCTTGTCACAACAGATTTCTCATTGTGAAACTCGGGCTGTATTGTATTACTCGTTCCTGTCACAACAGATTTCTCATTGTGAAACTCGGGCTGTATTGTATTACTCGTTCCTGTCACAACAGATTTCTCATTGTGAAACTCGGGCTGTATTGTATTACTCGTTCCTGTCAAAACAGATTTCTCCGTGTGAAACTCGGGATGCTCTCCCCCAGGGAGAGCGCGCCACTACACCGAGTGCGCCACCTTTTTTTCTTTCTTTATTTTGTATTTTTTCCTGCCTGCAATTTTATTTTGCTTTCCTATTGAAGTGGATTTTTCTACAGACTTTTTGCCAGGGACTACCCTTTCGTTGCCGTGGGGATTTTTACATGCGTAAAGTGCATGCTGTGCATACGGGACCTCGGTTTATCGTCTCATCCGATTGACTAGCGTCCAGACCACCACCTAAGGTCTAGTCAGTGGAGAGGGAGTGGGGGGGGGGGGGGGGATGAATACTGGCGACTGTGCCGGGATTTGAACCAGTGCGCTCAGATTCTCTCGCTTCCTGAGCGGATGCATTACCTCCAGGCCATCACTCCACATTCCTCTCTCAGATCATGCTTTTTCTCCCGACATTGTTGCTGGTAGTCCAGCCACATTGTTCCTCACAGCCCAGCCATGTTGTTGCTTATAGTCCATTTGACTGCACAGGGCCTGTCAGGACTAGATAAAAGTTATAAAATTTTTTTTTTTTTTAATTTCAACCAAATTTGCCATGGAAAAGAATGCAAAATCCAGTTCATTACATTATCTTAACCATCAAGCTCCCAGAGGCAAATAAGACTATCAGGCTATGCTGTGGACGTCAACCCATCCAATGAATTATCATTCCAAGATAATAAAAAAAATAAATTAAAATTAAAAAAAAACAAAAACAAAACAGCAGCAGCAACAAAGGAGAGAGAGAGAGAAAAAAACAACAAAAAAAAACAACAAACACACCATCAAATGATCAAAAATACTTCTTGGCTAAACTTTTACCATTAGCTTGTTCACTTTTAGCATTCATTTGCTTGGAGAATAGGCTGGCGTTTTTGTTCTTGGCTAAACTTTTAGTATTAGTTTTGTCCATATTTAGCACGTTTGTTGTTTGTTCACAATTGACATCAGTTCACATTTAGCATTAATTTTGTTTGTTCACATCTAGCAAATAGTTTATTGAAGATCGGGCTAGTGTTTGGGTTCTTGGCTAAATGATCACTATCAGTTTGTTCACATTTTGTAAAAGTTTGTTCACATTTAGCATTTGTTCACATTTAACATTAGTTCACATTTAGCAATAGTTTGTTGAACACCAGGCTAGCGTTTTGGCTCTTGGCCATTAGTTTGTTCCCATTTATTAATGGTTTGTTGACATTTAACATTAATTTGCTGACACAGCCGGTTGCTTGCCAATTGACCTATCTCAACACCACTCCATGGCAGTGGCGCACCATGACGGCCGTGGTTTTTTTCCGCAGGCCATGAGCCCCAGTAGCGGAAAGAAAGAGTGCTTCGCCTGGCTGCAGGGCATGCTCATGTTCACCACCTGCTCCATCTACACCGTCACCGCCATCAGCGCCCACCGCTACCTGGGCGTGCTGCACCCCTTGCGTAGGCACACCATGGTCACGTCCAACGGGTCCCTCAAGGTGCTGCTGGGGGTGTGGGTGCTGTCCTTCCTCCTGCTGCTGCCCATGTGGAGCAGTCTGCTCTTTGAGCACGACCCCGCGCACCAGGCCCACAAGCGGTGCAGCGTCCCCTACCCGCTGTGGTACCTGGTCACTCTCAGCGTCTTCGTCTTCCTGCTGCCCCTGTGCGTCATCAACCAGGCCTACTGCCGCGTGCGGAGCCGGCTGGCCGACCGGTCCCTGATGATGGCCAGGGGAGCGGCGGTCACCGTGCAGGCGGCAGACAACGCGGCGCCACAGCCTCTCAGAATTCACGTGGTGAGCAAAGTGTCCCAAAGTGCAGCCCGTAGACAGGAAGCAAGGTCAGGATCCGTACAGAGAGAAAAGGCGGCTGAGGTTCGCTCACAAGGGTACGGCTCTCAAAGGAAGATGTCAGTTCTGAGACTCAGCGGGCTGACAAATGTGACTTCAGGCGGCACTCACAAAGCTAGCTGCTCAGACACGTCCACAACACCTCGCAGCCCTGCTTCTTTATCACATGCCCAGGACAACGTCCTAAAAGAACAAGGACCGCCCTACCCTAACGTCAATTCGGACGCGAGGCCAGCATCACAACGTCCTCAGTCCTCCCCGGGCCGCATACCCACCACCAGGACCCAGCCACCTGACGGCTTCAGCAGGACCTCACAGCGTGGGTTCACCTTGTCCAGCCTGGGCAGTCGGCTGACCACCTTGGACATCTTCAGCCCGAGCGCTGACCAGCGACCCAGGGTGGACAGGCACCGTTTCCACTGCCGGACTCGGGTGATCCTGCTGCTGATCCAGTTGTCCTTCCTGGTGTTCTGGCTGCCCTTCTTCGTCATGATGCTGCTGTGCCACCTGTCGGGCCTGGGGCAGGTGACCTGGCTCTCCCCCCCTTGGTGCATCACCAGCCAGCTGTGGGCACTCACCCACTCCTTCGTCAACCCCTTCCTCTACATCTGGATGCAGGGCCGATACCGACACACTCTGTGCGCCTTGTTGCACTGCCGCTTGAGACGTTCTGACAGGGTTCACGTGCAGCACTCCAACTTTGTGCCTCGCGCTGCTGGTGTGCCCAACACCCACTAGCCAGCAAAGTGTGTCTTCAACAGTCATGCTTGTATGTATGATAGTCGTGTTCGACTGTGACCATCAGAACAGCAGACGAGGTACTGAACTGCTGTCCCGACTATCTGGGCTAGAATTTGATGATCGTGGAGTGTCTTGCCCAAGTTACATCCCTCCCCACTCTCTCGGCCAAGAGGGTTTTAGGACAGTCGGCGTGGGGGTGGTTCCTAGACGCCAACTAGCCCCCAAGGCTACAGCACTAAGAGCCAGTGCAATTTTGCCTCCTAGTTTGAGAGTCAAGGTCCTTCACAGACTAAACTGTAAATGATCTCCCATTGCAATGGAGAAACCACTGATAACACAGCTCTCACTTTGCTGTTGGCCCAACTGTAAACTCATGTCAATCTGTGATATAAGCTGGGTGCTCAGCTTTGGGCAGCAGTCATGCAGTGTGCGTGACATTCTCTCCGGCCCTTCGCCTGGCAGCAGGAAATACGCCCGCTCAGGACTCACGATCAGCGAACGAACAGTGAGGGTAGTGTTCCATTACCAGCTATACCGGCGTGACAGGCCTTCCTGCCACAAACAGGTCATTCTTTCCCGCGATAGCCTGGATTTCGCTGCAGAAGGGCATTTTTCAACACGTTGACTGAAATCACGGTTCTTTCCCACCCAACCTCCTCCATTTCTACTGTAAACTGATGTGATAAACAGGGAGCCAGGAGAGCACTGCTGTGTTGACTGCTGTGCTAATGGACTGCTAACAGTCTCCCCACGGCTGTCAAGTGAGAAGAAAACATCTTCACCACATATTTGCCTCTGTTCCGCTCTTCGGTAAGTATTAAAGCAAAGAGAGTGGTAGTGGGTGGAAGAGGTATCTCGTTGGTATCTGTCAACAGCGTGGGCAGCCGGAAATGTTTGAGAAATGAACCTTCAGGACTGTTGGGGAAGGCTTGGGTTGTACTCGTCCAGCTCAATAGGCCCCATCCAGCTCAGTGCCTCCCCAGTGGTTGCACTGTTTTCCACACAGCGGTGAACATTGTAATCCTGTGGATGGTTTGTCAATATTCAGCTGGTCATAAAATCACATGACATTTTACTGAAGGCTGGGATGATTGTGTTCTGTAACAGGATCCGGTTCTTTTCTCAGCATTTGGTATCTGTTAACATTGATTTAGGGCAGGTCTTTGGTTACGTGTATCCAACCAACGTCTTTTGTTTTTTAACAGCTCCAGTCTCCTCATCCAATCAAAATGTCCGTTTCTGGCGATTGCCATCTCACCTTGTTTCAACTGAGCTACTTTCGATTACAAGCTTCAGTAACGAAATTCAACTTCTTGGCACAATAAAGATCATCTTTTTTATGAAACAAAGTACTAATTAACACTGGATTGTTATCAGAATTATGTAAGCAGTTAAAAGCATATCATACATCATTGTATGCAGTAATTCGAGTTTTAATCAATTTCAAGTCTTCCCACGACCCTCTCCCCCCTCCTCCCCATTTCTTGTTGACATGCTTTCTTGCCTGCCTCTAAAAGGGAGAGAGTGAGTGCGTGTGTGTGTGTGTGTGTGTGTGTGTGTGTGTGTGTGTGTGTGTGTGTGTGTGTGTGTGTGTGTGTGTGAGATAGAATTACAGACAATACCAAGAAAATATTCATGTGTTCTCAGTGAATCACTAAATTTCTAGTCACGGTAAATAAACCAGAGTTTGGGAATAAGGGGATGGGTATGTATGTATGGTTTTGTTTTTGTTTGGGGGGGGGGGGGGGGGGTTGGCAGAAGCCCAGTGAAAGTTTCCTTTTTCCGAAAGGAGCGGAAATACTTCCCCATCTTTCAACGTTTCCGTTGCTGACATGGTAACAAACAAAACAAAAAAGAGAAGCGGGGTACAAAGGAAATCTCAGCAACACACCTGGCGCAATAGCCGAGTGCTGAAAGCATTGGACTATCAATCCGAGGGTCTCGGGATCGAATCTCGCTGACAGCGCCTGGTGGGTAAAGGGTGGGGTTTTTTCCGATCTCCCTGGAAACATGTGCAGTATGTGCAGACCCCACTACCCCCACCCCTTCACCCAACGTGTGTATACACACGCAGATCAAATACGTACGTTAAAGATCCTGTAATCCATGACAGCGTTCGGTGGGTTATGGAAACAAGAACATACCCGGCATGCACCCCCTCAAAAAAACAACAACAAAAAAAAAAAAACAACATAGTATGGCCTCCTACATAGCGGGATAAATAAACAAAACGGCATTACACGTAAAATGTTACATGTCTGTCTGGGTGTGTATGTGTGCGTGCCTGAAATCTGAATGACACAGGAAACGAATGATGAGCGCCCAATGGCAGCCGTCGGTCGGCAGTACCCAGGAAGGCAGCCTGTTGTGCAAGTGACCCCGTGTTTGTAAAGCGCTTAGAGCTTGGTCACCGACCGAGTATAGGCGCTATATTGGTACAGCATACTCCAGGACAGGCCTCACAAGCCCCTTGAAGCACGTTGTCTGGGTGGTGTAGCGGCATCCTGTCAGGTTTATGTACAACAAGGCGCCGATCTTGTCTGCCTTTGCTGTTGTGGCCTGGACGTGTGCTCCCAAATGGTCTTTTGTTAACTCTACACCTAGGTATTTGGCTTCCTCCACCTTCTGTAGTTCCTCACCATGAAGACTAGGTGGTAGAGAAGAGAGATTTTTCTTCCTTGTCACTGAGAGGACATGACACTTGCTGGCACTGAATGATATCTACCAGGTCTCCCAACGCTCAAGTTGGTTCAGATCTTCTTGAAGGGCGTTCGCATCTGCTTGGGACCTGATTTGCCGGTATAGGATGGTGTCATCGGCAAACAGTCTTCTTCTTCTTCTGCGTTCACTCGTATGCACACGAGTGGGCTTTTACGTGTATGACCGTTTTCACCCCGCCATGTAAGCACCCATACTCCGTTTTCGGGGGGGTGCATGCTGGGTATGTTCTTGTTTCCATAACCCACCGAACGCTGACATGGATTACAGGATCTTTAACGTGCGTATTTGATCTTCTGCTTGCATATACACACGAAGGGGGTTCAGGCACTAGCAGGTCTGCACGTATGTTGACCTGGGAGATCGTAAAACTCTCCACCCTTTACCCACCAGGCGCCGTCACCGTTATTCGAACCCGGGACCCTGAGATTGACAGTCCAACGCTTTAACCACTCGGCTATTGCGCCCGTCGGCAAAGAGTCGAAACGTGGATATGATGCTTCTGTTGATGTCGTTGATGTAAATGACAGAGTCGGGACAAGGACAGATCCCTGAGGAACCCCGGATCGCGAAGGTCACTTGGCCGATGGTGGAATTCTGTCCTTCAACATTCACTTGCTGAGTTCTGTTAGTGAGGAACTCTTCAATCCAGCCAACTGTTTATCCACGGATTCCCTAGTGACAGAGCTCGAGGAGGCGGCGGTGAGGCACCTTGTCAAAGGCCTTCGAGAAGTCCAGCAAGATATCCGTTTGTCCTCCCTCGTCAAGCGTTGCTGCCAGGTCATCTACTGTGAGGATCAGTTGTGACTCGTGGGATCTTCTTTCGTGAAATCGCGTCGACAATGATCTTGTGCTTGTTGATGTGTGATGTGATGGCACTTCGAATAATGTTTTCCATCAGTCTGCAGGGGAGCTCCGATCTCCTTTCTTGTATGCCAGATGGACTGTTGAAGTATGGCACCAGACCGGGAATCTTTCTCTTCTTCGGCCTTTTCCTCTCTACCTCTCTCAAACACCCGTCGCGCGCGCGCACACGCACCGGCACACACACACACACACACACACACACACACACACGCACAGGGTAACTGAGTATATTATAGGCGAACAGGAAATTGTCGAAACCGGAATTACCAATTTTGTGACAGGCAAACACATGGGGACCAGGCGAATCTCGACAACACCAAACGTCTCCACCGGCCAGAAACGCAGTCCCCTCAGCTCGTACAGTAGTCTGTCTGTTGTCAGCACTGTCGGTCCGTCTTGTCGTTGACAGCTTCGCACAGCTGCCTTGACGCTGTGTCGCCTTTTGCCCTGCTCACACAACACAGATGAATGGATTTACTGTCAGAAATCTTTTGTGACAAACAACAGTACAATTCAACACAATACAATACTATTCACTATCCACATTTCTTCCCATGTATTATTTCCAATCAGTTTCGTTCCGAAGACGGAAAAAGTTGTAAATTGGTTAATAATGTAAGAAACACTCTGCATTTCTTCCCCTCCTCTCTTTTATTGGCCTTTTTTTTTTTTTTTAAGTATTACAATGTACAAGGTGGTTGAGGGGTTAGTACATGGCCGCCTACTGGTTTCCTGACTCCACACAAAGAAGGACGTCACTTCAAACCTCGCGACTTTAAAGAATACAACGCAACAAGTGCCATCTCCAATCGCATCAGGAACAATTCAAGATCCTTTGTAGTAGGCAGATCTCAGACTGCGCAGTTCAGAAACTCCTTTATTGGCACTGTTCGTGACTGGAACCATCTGGACGAGGCAACGGTGACAGCAACATCTGTCGAGAGCTTCAAAGCACGGCTCTCAGGACACCAGTAATGCTAGGCTGCGCACTCCCCCCCCCTCCCTCCCCCGCCGTTCCGTTTATGTCATAAGTGGCTATAGCAACATATTCTACAGATACAGAATGTCATTCGAACCAATTCACAACTTTTACCGTCTTCGAAACGAAACTGAATGGAAAAAATACAAGGGAAGAAATGTGGATATTGTCCAATACAATGCAATTCAAATCGTAGGATAATCAATACATTAGTTAGACAGTACGGTTACTGATCTTTAGATGTGGCGTGTCTGACTCAAAATATTACCCACCATTTTCACCTGACGTAACAGTTTTTGACCACCAGTTCACAAGTCAGCGGAAAGTATCAGCAATGCTCAGGCTGCAGTTTCCACATGAAAGGCGTCAAATGAAGTGAACACAGGTTGATGTAGAAGACATGATTTCAGCAAAATCCAAGGAACAGATATTTATCTTACTCGCAGAACGACGAACAGGCCCCTTATAAGTCGTCTGTTAATAGTCATTTCTGCTGACAGAATTCATCATTTACCGACCACTTGCACTGATTTATGCAGAATCGCACTTTTGAATGGAAGCGACTGGAAATCAAACCTGTCTCACCAGTCACTACTGAATCAGCAAGTCCTGAAGGCATTTCGAAGAGAGACTCACGGTGTTCTTTTTCGTTTTGTTGCTGAACTGAGTCGTCTGTCACGCTCGTCACGTGCAGCCCGTGATATACGAACATCCCCTTTGATGAAAAAACAAACATGCACACATGGTGAGGGGAGGGGGAGGGGGGGGCGCTGTACTGTAGCGTCGAGCTCTCCCCGTGAAGAGCAGCCCGAATTTCACACAGAGAAATCTGCTGTCACAAAAAAAATGAATACAATACAATGCAATACAACTTCACCATTTTGTGAGTCAGTACATTAAACGATGTGCTCATTGTCTGCGAAGTGGTGGATCAGTGTTGAAAGTCAGTCACGCTGGTCTCCGATGTGACACGATCTGATGGAAAACCTACCCTCAGAACTGCTGTAGTTTGTTCAAAAACTGATCCACAGTTAGTCTGGATCGCTCGCTACTCAGTCTTGTTGTCTTTGTCTTGGACTTTCACTTCAATGCTTCAATAAACGCCTACGCGGTGTGTGTGTGTGTGTGTGTGTGTGTGTGTGTGTGCGTGCGTGCGTGCACGCGTGGGAGACAGAAAGATGAAGGGAAGCTACTCGTTACCGCAAATAGTTCCAGACGCGGGATTGTCTTTCGTAGCTCCCTCTGTCTCTCACTGTGTGTGTGTGTGTGTGTGTGTGTGGTATATATATCAGTAGTACACGCGCGCTCGTACGTTGGCACACAAACAATCCAATCACAGAACCACACCAGAAGACGAAATAGAGCGAGGACATGTTTTGAGAGAGAGAACTGAAAAAAAGTAAGAAAAGGCGTCTTAAAAAGCAAACGATCATTCTCCGAGTTATAAGATACAGATATCTGGAACGAAACCATAAGATACAGATATCTGGAGCAAAAGCATTGTAGTACACTATGGTGCTGAACTAAGACGGTCTAAAAAATACACAATATAAGGGGTGTGTGTGTGGGGGGGGGGGGGGGGGGGGGGGGGGGGGGGGGGTGGATCACGAAAACTAAACAAGTTGATCAGTGTGACACACACAAACAGCGCGAACACTGAACGTGGAAATATCCCGCGGACATCGCGCTAGCTGTTAATGGTTGTTCTGCACGTGACAAACTCATCCCGCTAAAGTTCCCGATCCACGTGTCGTCACTACCGTGCCAGGCGCAGCATTTACCATGCAGGGAGGAGCTTTAGACACTAATCCTCCCCCCCTCCCTCTTTTCCCCTGGCACGTGTTACAGGTTAACAGGTATCAACACTGGGATTTGACTTGAGGGGGTACGGAGGTGGTAGGGGAGGGAAACAGTACTTGTGCCGCATGAGTCCTCTTTCCGGGCCATGCCGGCTTCGGCAGTACAGTGTGGAGACTCCGTACGTGGGGTAGGACTGAAACTGCTGGGATAGGAGTGAGATGATTTTCCACTGACGGCTTCATTCACTACTATATCACACACACACACACACACACACACACACACACACACACACATCAGTGATACTAATAATGATTATGAAAAAAAAAATTCAAATCGTTATTTTTGCCACTTCCAATAAGACAGCCATAGTAGTGATGCATTGTACTGCTTTCAGTTTTGGAGGAAGAAACATCCGGTTTTGTTTCCAGTAACGAGAAAGGTTTTAGTTAGCTACTTTGCTTGTAAGCCGCGAGTTAGATAGTTACTTTTTAATGGGAACCAAACTTTGAGTGAGAAAAAAAAACAACCTTTCCCAAATGGTAAACACAGCCATTGGTACAAAAAACAAAAGAGTAAATATTACAGCTGACCATCACTACTTCACTGAATGTTTTACATGTGTTAAATATGCGCACGGGCGAAGAACTCGGCGTACTACAGTTTCATCCGAAAGACTTGAACCCAGACCAGAAGGAAGAAGAATCTAGGATACTTTATACCGGCAAAGAGAAATTAATTTGTGGTGTAAAAACACGTAAACAATACACGAGAATCACAGACAAAAAGAAAAAAAAAAGGAAAAACAAAAAAGCTTAAATGTCGACTTAGACACACATCACAACGGCCTGCCCCCTAACGAATCACCACCTATGAAGGGACTCCCGAGGGATTCAAACCACAGACTGCTTGAGTCTCTCGTCTTTGGGCAGGTGGGGTGCCCTCACCACAAGGCCACCACTCAGACCACGCTGGAAGGAAAAAGGTGCAGGGTCTGGGTACCATCGAGCTCAATAGTATCTTCTCATTCAGCTCAGTGGTTGGTACGCACAGTCACAGAGCGTCGTAAATATCAATAGGTCTATTTTTACATCGGTGACAGTGCATGGAGTCGGCTCCGGCAGTGATGGGTGCACCCGCCCTGGACTATTGGTTTTTCCGGCCTCGGACATACGTTGTACTATGGGTGCCCCGCGTCGCGACCGCCTGCACACGTGAAAATTGTGTGTGTGTGTGTGTGTGTGGGCGAGAGTGTGTTTGAGAGAGAACGAATGAGAGACTGTGAGATCTTAAAGTGTCCGTACTGACAACTGTGATATCACACACACACACACACACACACACACTGACGCACACACACACGCACACACACACACACACACACACACACACACACTTGTATTAACAGGAACCAGTTGACACAAGCTACGATCAATTGCCGGGTTTGTTCATCGAAAGTAATCATGCCGGATCTGCGACCCACTCGTATGAGCCAGTGTGGACACACACACACACACACACACACACACACACGCACAGATAGAAAGAGAGAGAGAGAGAGAGAGCACAACTCTATCCAAGTAAATGCTAACCAAGAAAAATGATTTCCGCCATCTCGAGTCTCCAGTGGGTGGCGCTGTAAATTTCCCATCATCAGTGCACCGGCTTCCTACTGACAGCGTGAAAACCCTGAGACCTCTGAAGTTAACTTTCAACCTGTGTATAGTCTCTCTTTACTAGTTGAGATACTAGAGATAATTATGACAAGAGAGAGGGGTGTGTGACAAGAGAGACAGGGAGAGGGGGGGAATGAGAGAGAGAGAGATCTGACAAGAGAGAGAGAGAGAGTGGGGGGAGTGAGAGAGAGAGAGATCTGACAAGAGAGAGAGAGAGTGGGGGGGAGTGAGAGAGAGAGAGATCTGACAAGAGAGAGAGAGAGATCTGACAAGAGAGAGAGAGTGGGGGGTGAGAGAGAGAGAGAGAGATCTGACAAGAGAGAGTGAGCGAGAGAGAGAGATCTGACAAGAGAGAGAGAGTGAGGGGAGCCGTGAGAGAGAGATCTGACAAGAGAGAGAGAGTGGCGGAGTGAGAGAGAGAGTGGGGGAGTGAGAGAGAGAGAGAGATCTGACAAGAGAGAGAGTGGTGGTGGAGGGTGGGGGTGGGGTTGACTCGGAGAGAGAGGGATGACAAGAGAGAGACACATAGGCCAGATTCCTGTACTTTTCAAAGTAAAATTAATTTCTACGAAAAGGCCACCATTGTTCTAAATGGCTAGCTGATCGCCAACGTTAACTAGACGCGGGCGTGTAGGTGACACACAAGTGCTTCCTTCAGTCATCAGTTTGCACACACAGCTAGAAACTAGACTACGTTGCAACGCTGACTGGTTCCAAGTATTTATTTATCTATTCTTTATATATATATATATATATATATATATATATATATATATATATATATATATATTCTTTATATATATATATATATATACACCATCGACTCCAAGTACGAATAACTTCATTGTCCGTAACTGTTGTGCTTTAAATAAATGAAACGATTCGATGACACGAATGAATTTTTCTCTCTCTCTCTCTCTCTCTCTCTCTCTCTCTCACACACACACACACACACACACACACACACACACAGAGACTCTACTTTCCCCTTCCCATAAACAATGATCAGTTTGACAACGGTGTTGAATAACACGGGTATTTGTTTTGTTCCGTACCATAATGCTATTTGAGGGGGTCAATGGGTATAGATACTACACCCTTCACTTAAGAAGAATAACCTGGGTATTTGTTTTGCGCCATAGCATAATGCTCTCTTGGGGGGTCACTGGGTATAGATACACCCTTCACTGACAAACACATGCATGGGGGGGGGGGGGGGGGGGGGGGGGGGGCGACAGAGCGGTGGTTTAGTGGATAGGGCATCCCGCTACATAGATCCTGGGTTCGAACCGGTTACAAGGAATAGACGGGGATTTTTTGTTGTTGTTGTTGTTTTTGTTTGTTTCTTTGTTTTTTTGCTCTCCCTCCTTCCACTCATCGTTGAGTTGTGGCATGGGTGCTAGTCTTTCGGATGTGAGGATAAACTGAGATCCCGTATGCAGCACGCAGTCATGAGCACACAAAGAAAAAAAAAGGGGGGGGCAGCGAAATGGTTATCCGGCCTTGGTAACTTGAAAGAAATAAAGAAGTAAAAAGCAGCAAAATGGTTGCCATTGGTACTTTAAAAAAAAATTAAATAAATAAATAATGAAATAAATAAATAAATAAATAAGCAAATAAAAACAACAGCAAAATGGTTATCCTTGGGTGATTTTTTTTAAAGGTACTAAAGTGGTTGTCCTCTCTCTCTCTCTCTCTCTCTCTCTGTGTGTGTGTGTGTGTGTGTGTGTGTGTGTGTGTGTGTGTGTGTGTGTGTGTTGCTGTTTTTAACTTAGGCAGCAAAATGGGGCTGTCCTTGGTTAAAAAAAAAAAAAAAAAAAAAAAGAAGCATTAAAGCAGCAAAATGGTTGTCCTTGTTTGAAAACAAGGCAGCAAAACGGTTAACCTTGGTTGAAATTAAAAAAAAAAAAAAAAAAAAGAAAAAAAAAAAAGATTAAACAAAAACAGTACCTTAAGTAGAAAATAGAACTGATGACGATGGACCGAGACGCTGTCAAAACAAAGCAGCCTGAATTTACCACACACATTACAGGGAAATCTGTTGTGACGAGAAAGTTACGCAATAAGACGCGTGTTTGAGGTCACGAAGTGTATTATATTACTACTTCTTCTTCTTCTTCTTCTTCTGCGTTCGTGGGCTTCAACTCCCACATTCACTCGTATATACGCGAGTGGGCTTTTTACGTGTAATACCGTTTTTACCCCGCCATGTAGGCAGCCATACTCCGCTTTCGGGGTTGTGCATGCTGGGTAGGTTCTTGTTTCCATAACCCACCGAACGCTGACATGGATTACAGGATCTTTAACGTGCGTATTTGATCTTTTGCTTGCGTATACACACGAAGGGGGTTCAGGCACTGACAGGTCTGCACACAGGTTGACCTGGGAGATCGTAAAAATCTCCACCCTTTACCCACCAGGCGCCGTCACCGTGATTCGAACCCGAGACCCTCAGATCGAAAGTCCAACCCTTTAACCATTCGGCTATGACGCCCGTCTATATTACTACTGAGATAAGGGAACTGCGTGGACAGCTCTTTTTCTTCATTCTTTCCTTCTTTCTTTCTTCCTTCCTTTCTTTCTGCCAGTCTTTTCCGAGGTCACTGAGTATACATTCTAATAAAAGGGAACTATGTACACAGCTCTTTACTTCCTTTCTTTCTTTTCTTTCCTTCTTTCTTTCTTTCTTCCTTCCTTTTCTTTCCTTCTTTCTTCCTCCCTTCCTTTCTGCCAGTCTTTTCCGAGGTCACTGAGTATACATTCTAATAAAAGGGAACTGTGTACACAGCTCTTTCTTCCTTCCTTTCTTTTCTTTCCTTCTTTCTTTCTTCCTTCCTTCCTTTTCTTTCCTTCTTTCTTCCTTCCTTCCTTCCTTTCTTTTCTTTCCTTCTTTCTTCCTTCCTTCCTTTCTTTTCTTTCCTTCTCTCTTCCTTCCTTTCTTTCTGCCAGTCTTTTCCGAGGTCACTGAGTATACATTCTAATAAAAGGGAACTATGTACACAGCTCTTTCTTCCTTCCTTTCTTTCTTTTCTTTCTTTCTTTCTTCCTTCCTTCCTTTCTTTTCTTTCCTTCTTTCTTCCTCCCTTCCTTTCTGCCAGTCTTTTCCGAGGTCACTGAGTATACATTCTAATAAAAGGGAACTGTGTACACAGCTCTTTCTTCCTTCCTTTCTTTTCTTTCCTTCTTTCTTCCTTCCTTCCTTTCTTTTCTTTCCTTCTTTCTTCCTCCCTTCCTTTCTGCCAGTCTTTTCCGAGGTCACTGAGTATACCTACTTATAAAAGGGAACTGTGTACACAGCTCTTTCTTCCTTCCTTTCTTTTCTTTCCTTCTTTCTTCCTTCCTTCCTTCCTTTCTTTTCTTTCCTTCTCTCTTTCTCCCTTCCTTTCTTTTCTTCCCTTCTTTCTTCCTTTCTGCCAGTCTTTCCCGAGGTCACTGAGTATACCTTCTTATAAAAGGGAACTACGTACACAGCTCTTTATTCCTTCTTTCCTTTCTTCCTTCCTTTCCTTTCTTTCTTCCTTTCTTTTCTTTCCTTCTTCCTTCCTTCCATCCTTTACTTCTTCCAGTCTTTCCCGAGGTCACTGAGTATACCTTCTTATAAAAGGGAACTACGTTCATAGCTCTTTATTCCTTCTTTCCTTTCTTCCTTCCTTTCCTTCCTTTCTTTTTTCCTTCCCTTTCTCCTTCTTTTTGAGGTCACTGAGTGTACCTACCAAAGATAAGAGTAACAGCATGCATAGTTCTTTCCTCCTTCTTTCTTTCCTTCTCTCCTTTCTGCCTTACTTTCTTTCTTTCCTACCATCTCTTCTGTTATGTTCCCCCCCCCCCCCCCCACCCCTTCCTTTCCAACCCCGCAACACTCTAGGATATTCTGATCTCTTCCAGAGGACTTAAAGAGTCTTGTTATGCCAGGAGCTCACATCTGTTTTTGCAGGAAGCTCACATTGTGTCTCTTCGTGAAAAGTGAAGAGTGTTATGCCGGGCTGGAAGGCAGTCCTCGTTTTACGCTGTATCCCATGGCAACGGTTGCTTGTCAGAGCTCGCTAGCACTGGGCCTATGGGCGCAGCATGCTACAGACAGACGGACAGACTGACAAGCCAGCACGTGCAATCCACGCCCGTCTTGTGTTGGGTTTCTGCGTGTAGTGGAGTCAGTGGTGTGTAGCGTTGAATTGCACTGCTCTGTGTGTGTGTGTGTGTGTGTGTGTGTGTCTGTCTGTCTGTATGTATGTATGTATGTTTGTGTCTGTGTGTCTGTGCAATTTGGGCTGCCTTCTTCATGAGGGCAAAGTCGTTTTCCTTCATGTTCATGCAAACTGCCTTGAAAGCCCGGCAGAGCTTCATTAATTGACTGAAGAACATGTACGTGTGAATGCACACAATCAAATTGCAATCCTGATTGTTTCGTTTCTCGAATACATACGTGCTGTATCTCCGTGACACGTACTGTATGTCACAGGCATTTGTCGTACGCCGTAGTTACATGCTGTAGGTCATACATTCTCAAGCTACTACTCGCCCGAAATAGGCCTACATATACTGTGCTTGCCCTTGGTTCAGACTGTATGCAATACACACACGGTAAAATAATACTCCCAAATGGGGGGCATGTCTATTTTCCCAAGATAAGCATGCTGTATTCGCTGGATACATGTTATTTGCCCTGCACACGTCTCAGTAATTGATGTCTTATGCATATGCTGTTTGTCCTGCACACGTTTTCATAATTCATGTCCCCCGTACATACTGTTTGCCTCACAAGTGTTTCTTATAAATCATAGTTTCTGTCTTAGATACACGTTATTTGCCACACACACGTCTCCATAATTTATGTCTTAGATACATGTTATTTGCCACACACACGTCTCCATAATTTATGTCTTAGATACACGTTATTTGCCACACACACGCCTCCACAATTTATGTCTTAGATACATGTTATTTGCCACACACACGTCTCCACAATTTATGTCTTAGATACACGTTATTTGCAACACACACGTCTCCACAATTTATGTCTTAGATACACGTTATTTGCCACACACACGCCTCCATAATTTATGTCTTAGATACACGTTATTTGCCACACACACGTCTCCATATTTATGTCTTAGATACATGTTATTTGCCACACACACGTCTCCATAATTTATGTCTTAGATACACGTTATTTGCCACACACACGTCTCCATAATTTATGTCTTGGATACATGTTATTTGCTACACACACGTCTCCATAATTTATGTCTTAGATACATGTTATTTGCTACACACACGCCTCCATAATTTATGTCTTAGATACATGTTATTTGCCACACACTTCTCCATAATTTATGTCTTAGAGACATGTTATTTGCCACACACACACGTCTCCATAATTTATGTCTTAGATACATGTTATTTGCCACACACACGTCTCCATAATTTATGTCTTAGATACACGTTATTTGCCACACACACGCCTCCATAATTCATGTCTTAGATACATGTTATTTGCCACACACACACGCTTCTATAATTGATGTCTTATGTATATGTTATTGCTTTGCCCACACACACGTTTCGATAATTTATGTCCTTGATACATGTCATTTATCCTGCATACGTTACGTTTCCGTGATTTATGTCTCAGATAAACGGTATTTGCCCTGTACAAGTTTCTGTAACTTACACGTTTCCATGATTTGTTTCTTTGATACATGTCATTCGCTTCACATACGTTCAGTTCAATTCAATTCAAAATACTTTATTGTCTGCTTCAACCAAAACAGAAAATTCTCTTTAGGCTCAATTAAAATAAAATACCCGTCAGCAAACATCAAAGAGAAAAAACAAACAACTGACACACCCTTCGCTGATCACCATGCACACATCATTTATTATGCAAAAAGAAAAACATGTGGATAAGATACTATAACATTATGATCTAGAGTGAAACAACTGTGTGTGTGTGTTGTGTGTGTGTCCGTGCGTCGTTATGTGCGTGTGCCTAAAATAAGTTCTTTTGTTTTCTCCACGTTCAGTTCGAGAAAGTTATCCTTTAAGAAAGTTTATGACACTAATTTCTGTGAAATTGAAAACTCGTCTTTTAAAAGACCTACTAAAGCCATGTCGTCAGCATATTTTACAAGACTCAGAAAAAGGTCTGAGCACCTGATGTCATTAATGTAGAGGGAGAAAAGCAAAGGGCATAAAACACAGCCCTGCGGAACTCCAGTATTCACAGTAATAATTTCAGACAATATGGGCCAGCCAGAAATGACATTCAGACAAACACGCTGTGGCCGATTGCATAAAAACTGTCGTATCCATAAAATAAGGTCAGCTGTTACATCTAGGTCTATAAGTTTCCTCACTAAAATATGATGTTGAATAGTATTAAAAGCAGCGGACAGATCCATAAAAAGTACCCTAACAGATGTTCCAGAATTGTCCAAATGACGTACGTTTCCATGGTTTATGTCTCAGACACATGTTACTCGCGTCAAAAACGTTCTATAATTCATGTCCAAGATACTTTTGTCCAATGCAACGTTCTGTATTATACGCAAGATTGCACTGGCTCTTTGTGCTGGAGCCTTGGGGGCTAGCTGGCCTTTGAGAACCATCCCAACACCGACTTTCCTACAACACCTCTTGACCGAGAGAGTGTGGATGTAACATGGGCAAGGCATTATCCACTCTAATCAAATTCTAGCCCAGATAATTGGGATAGCAGTTGCCTCCTCTGCTATTCTGATGGTCATAGTCGGACACGACTGACTATTATACGTTATGTCCTGGATTAACACTATATAGGCCCTAGATACATACTGCCTGCCCTGGGCTCATACAATACAGCATGCCCAAGGTGCATGTCATACGCCTTGACGACAAATCCAACTTGTCAGTCAGAAAGAGGGGGTAATAGGTATAAAATGGACTTCGCTGCCCGAAGCTTGCTCATACTATTGTTTTCGTTATTACATCAATCAACGATTGGTATGCTCATACAAGAAAAAAAAAAATAAAAAAAATCTATATATTGTTTTCGCTGTTATGTCAGTCAGCGACCCGGTGCATTCACACCTATTGTTTTCGTTAGTGGCTCCACCAACGATCGGTATGCTAATAGGTCTATAATGTGGAGTGATGGCCTACAGGTAACGCGCCCGCCAAGGAAGCCAGAGAATCTGAGCGCGCTGGTTCGAATCACGGCTCAGCCGCCGATATTTTCTCCCCCTCCGCTAGACCTTGAGTGGCAGTCTGGGCGCTAGTCATTCGGATGAGATGATAAACCGATGTGCAGCATGCACTTAGCGCACGTAAAAGAACCCACGGCAACAAAAGGGTTGTTCCTGGCAAAATTCTGAAGAAAAAACTGCACGCAGGAAAAAAAAAAAAAAAAGGTGGCGCTTTAGTATAGCGACGCACTCTCCGTGGGGAGAGCAGCCCGAATTTCACACAGAGAAATCTGTTGTGTTAAAAAGAAATACAAACAAACAAATAAATAAAATAATACTATTGTTTTCGTTAGTACGTCAATCAACGATCGGTATGCTCAGAGTTTTACTTTCGTTAACTAATACGTCAATCCCCTTATGACATCAATCAACGCGGACACTGATCGCACTAGCTGTACAAAGGAAACTGGTTCCAGGTTCTCTGACGTCACCAGAGGCCGATGACGCACGAACGGGGCAGTTTTGTTCACATGCACGCTTTTTTTTTTCTTTTTTTTTTTTTTTTTTTAAAGGGGTGTTGGGCAGGGGACAGGGGTGGGGTGTGAATGATTTTATGACATGTAAATGATACCATACTTAGCTAGCGTTTGGGGTTTAGTAAATGAGATTGGTGGTGTCTGCTGAATGTGATGCTGCTGGAACGAATGTGTGCGTGTGTGTGTGAACGTGTGTGTGTGTGTGTGTTGGGGGGGAGGGCAGTAGGGGGGGGAGGGAGGGGGCAGGAAGGGGATGCGGGGTGTGGGGGGGTGCGTGGCTCTGTGTGTGTGTGTGTGTGTGTGTGTGTGTGTGTGTGTGTGTGTGTATGACAGAGTGTGTTGTGTGTGTGAGAGAGAGAAAGGAAGAGAGAGAGAGAGGGGGGGTGAGAGAAAGACAGAGTGTGTGTGTGTGTGGATGTGAATGCGTGTGCGCGTGCGCGCGCGCGCTCTTGTGTGTGAGTGGACTTCATTCCAGGTTAGTGCACGCAGTCACGAACGCCCTACTAAGCTTCTGCACAACAATTAAACACAACTGAAAACAGGCCTTGCCATCAGACCACCCCACCTTCTCTCCTTGCAACTCGATCCACGTTGGTGGCGGAGGACGCAAAACAACAATAAGTACGTAGGAATCGCCCCCCCCCCCTCCCCAACCCCCCTACCCCTCAACCCCGAAAGCGTTAATTCACAATGCATCGTAAATCACTCAGCACGTTCACACTGTCCCCGCCCACAACCCTCTCCGTTATTTTCTTCTTCTTCTCTCTCTCTCTCTCTCTTTTTACCCCCCACCCCCACCCCCCACCTCCACTTCCATCCCTCCTCCGTCTCTTGTCGACGCCGGTGGGTGGGTAAAAGTAAAGAGCTAACCTCTGACTTATTACCCCCACGGGGTCATATACAGGAGGCCATCTTTGCTCACTTGTGAGTGTTATGAAGTAGGTAGTAAGGGGAGGGGCGTATAGTAGTTGTAGCGGCGAGACAGAAAGGAAAACACACACACACACCGCAAAGCAGACGACGACGTGGGGAGGGGGAGGGGAGGGGAGGGGAGGGAGGAGGGGAGGGAAGGTGGGATGAGGGTAGAGGGGCGGCGGTGGATGGGGGAGGGGGGGGGGATAAAGAGGCAGGGGAGATGGGGGAGAGGGTGGGGGGGGGGGGGGAGAAGAATGTCTGCTTTTTCTTCTTCTTCTTCTTCTTCTTCTTCTTTTTAAGACCAGAAAGTCCCGCTGATGAGTGTACCAACCCAGCGTGGTGTGTTGTGGTGTGGTGTGGTATGGTGTGTGTGTGTGGAAAAGATGACAAAGTCCACGCAAAGCTAGCTACAAGTTATAGCTGCTGACTGTGTGATAGTGAAGGGGCGGGGACTGAGGGAGAGAGAGAGCGCGCGCGCACACACACACACACACACACACACACACACTCACACAGAGGGAGAGAGAGAGAGAGAGGTGGGGTGGCGGGGGGGAGGTCAGGCAAGCAAACCAGACCAGACAGACACATTCAAGCCACACAGCAAGCACTAATACAAACTCCGCAAGCCCACACCAATCGCCCACACAGCCAGGGAGTCGTGAGAGAGAGAGAGAGAGAGAGAGAGAGGAAAAGAGAGAGGGAGAGAGAGGAGGGGCTAAACATCATCATCATCATCATCATCACCACCACCATCACCGCAACTGACGCAGCTGATCATAACCCTCCTCCACCCCACCTCCCCCCACACACAACACCCACCCACCACCGCCAGTGTCTTTACTCAGTGTGCTTGTGTGTGTGTGTGTGCGTGTGTGTGTGTGAATCGATCCTAGTTTTTCCCGGCTGCCTCTTTTTTCTTTTTTTTTTCCCTTTGGGTGTCGTCGTCGGCTCTGACCTGCCAGACAGTCAGTCAGCTGAGAGCAAGAGAGAGAGAGGGAGAGCGAGAGAAAGAAAGAGAGAGAGCGCGCCGGGCGTGTGTGTTGTTTGTGTGCTGTGGTGAAGGGGAGAGACAGAGAGAGAGAGAGAGCGAGAGAGAGAGAAGGGAAGTAAAGAGAAGAAAGAAAGAAGAGAAAGAAAGAAGGAAAGATGGAAGGAACGGACGACTATTACCGACAAGCGGCCCAAGAGACGGCCAACACCATCGAGGGTTACTACAAGGATCAGGACGGGTGGCAACTCGTCAAGAAAGCGCCGGTCAGTCTGTGTATCTGTCTGTGTGTCTGTCTGTGTGTGGTGTGGTGACTGACTGGGATGTGTGGTGGTGACTGCATGATGGAACTCTGAAATTTCGGTGGTGTGTGTGTGGGGGGGAGGGGGGGGGAGCGGTGGGAGGGAAGTTGTTCGAGTACGAGTGAGTTAATTCAGTAGTGCCTTTTTTCGCCTCCACTCATGTTTTCTCTCTCTCGCAGTTTGTATGTGTTTGTCACAGAGAGAGAGAGAGAGAGGGAGTGTGTGTGTGTGTGTGTATGTGTGTGTGTGACAGTCAATGTGTGTGTGTTTGTGTGTGTGACAGTCAATGTGTGTGTGTGTGTGTGTGTGTGTGTGCATTTTGGTGGTTTATTTGTGCCTTTTTATTGCTCCCACGCCCGACTTCTCTCTCTCTCTCTCTCTCATTATGCTTATCTCAATACCCTGGAAAAATAAAAATTCGCTCGCTCGTTCGTTCGTTCGTTCTCTCTCTCTCGCTCGCTCTTTTTCTCTTTTTGTGTCTCTGTCACTATTTGTCTGTCTGTCTGATTGTCTGTCTCTGTCTCTCTCTGTGTCTCTGTCTCTCTCTCTGTCTCTCTCTCATATTTTTGTGTCTCAGTGTCACTATCTGTCTGTCTGTCTCTGTCTCTGTGTGTCTGTCTTTCTGTACTCAGGGCTTTCTAATTCTGTTACTAGGAATATGACTCTAAAATTCAGTCAGAAGCTTTGTAACAGAGAGTTGTAACTACCTGAAAAAAGCGGGGAGACAATTTGATATCATAATAAATAAAGATTATAAAAGCTATGCAGAACCAAGATCCCAAAGATGATGCAGTTTCGTTGCCTCACCGGCATTATGTCTACAAGGGCCAAAAACATACAAAGTATTATTTTTTGTAACATTTATTGTAAATCACACACACACACACACACACACAACACACACACACACACACACACACACACACACACACAGAGGGAGAAGAACACAGCGGGAGACTAATCCAGACAGACAGACTGACAGACAGACAAGCAGTACCACACACACACACACACACACACACACACACACACACACACACACACACACACACACAGAGGGAGAAGAACAGAGCGGGAGGCTAATCCAGACAGACAGACTGACAGACAGACAAGCAGTACCACACACACACACACACACTCACACACACACACACACACACACACACACACACACACACACAGAGGGAGAAGAACACAGCGGGAGGCTAATCCAGACAGACAGACTGACAGACAAGCAGTACCACACACACACACACACACACACACACACACACACACACACACACACAGAGAGGGAGAAGAACACAGCGGGAGACTAATCCAGACAGACAGACTGACAGACAGACAAGCAGTACCACACACACACACACACACACACACACACACACACACACACAGAGGGAGAAGAACACAGCGGGAGGCTAATCCAGACAGACAGACTGACAGACAGACAAGCAGTACCACACACACACACACACACACACACACACACACACACACACACAGAGATAAACGGCACGGCAGCTGTCACAAGCACTCGTGTCATAGTGATGGTGACCCAAGGCAGAGTAAGTGGTCCGAGTCTTCATCAGTATACCTACAGCGAAGTCCGGAGACTCGGTTATTACTATACTGGCTCTCTGACTTATTCACACCACCTCCGTCCGCCAGCTTTGTCACTTAATCTGTGAAACTGCATGTTTGGTGCATATCTGTTATGTTATGCTATGTGTGGGTGTATGTGTGAATGTGTGTCTTCATGTTTTACATTTATTTGCTTATTTATCATCATTGTTGTCTTATTTATCTATTTGTCTATTTATTTATTTATTATTATTATATTATCATTATTACTACTACCCCTTTTTTTATATATTATAATTATTATTTATTTATTTATTTACTTATTTATGTACGCTTATCTATTATTTATTCACCTTTTTTTCTCAAGGCCTGACTAAGCGCGTTGGTTTACGCTGCTGGTCAGGCATCTGCTTGGCAGATGTGGTGTAGCGT
>NC_134897.1:14172032-14174532 GCF_041734735.1 Babylonia areolata | reverse complement strand
TTGTCGGATACGACTGACTGTCAAACGACACAGGACGATACAATGGAGCACCAAAACAAGATTATTACAGCGTCCAGCACAACGGAATTCAGCCGGTTTCAGTTTCAGTTTCTCAAGGAGGCGTCACTGCGTCCGGACAAATCCATAATTATACGCTACACCACATCTGCCAGGCAGATGCCTAACAGCAGCATAACCCAACGCGCTTGTCAGGCCTTGAGTGTATACTTATATATTTGTATACCTATCACAGTTGATTTTTTTTTTTTTTAAACATGATTTTGCCAGAGGACAACACTTTTCATGCCTTGGGTTGGTTTTTCAGTGCGCCATGTGCGTGCTGCACACGGGACCTCGGGTTTATAATTCGACTCATCCGAAAAACCAGACGCTCAGTTTGATTTTCCAGTCCAAACTTGGGAGAAAGGGTGAGAACGGGATTGGAACCCAGACCCTCACGGACACCTTGTTGGCAGATAAGCGTCTTAACCATTCTGCCACCTTCCTCCCCCCTTAACTCTCTCCATACGAACGGCGAAGGAGACGACGTTAACAGCGTTTCACCCCAATTACCATCATCAAAATATTGCAAGCGGAAGGCTCTTACACTACTGAAGAGGTGAATGTTGACAAAGAATACCACAATTCTGACGACGGAAGCTAAAGGTTGGGTCATTCAGACACCCACTAGACATCCGAGGGGTCTGTGTAGAGGAGAAGAGAGGACTGGTCGTACTGAGTGAGTTAACTCAACCGAAGATAGTTAACTGAACACACAACCCAGTTCGGTGCAACACCATCGACCTGCACTGGGGTGAACGGGACTTCCAGACTGGGTCAGCATGGTGGTCAGAAAGGCGCGGCAGGCTTTGAAGACCATTAGGGTTAGTAGATCCCCGACTGGTTGAGTCATTGAACCAATTCATTCGGCCGCGTTTTCTCCGCTCTGCTGCCTTCACTTTGCCAAACTGGGCTGATGATTCAACTCATCTTGCACTGATCAATACGAAGGGTGGATGGAGAGAGAGAGAGAGAGAGTGACGGGGGGACGGGGGGGGGGGGAGGTGGGGAGAGGGTGATAGACAGAGACAGACAGACACAGAGAGGATAAGCATTGCTCAGTCTGTCTTGTGGGTACCCACAGAAAGAGAGAGAGAGAGAAAGACATACAGATGCAGAGAGGAAAATCAGTGCTCGGTCTGTGTGATGGGAAGCCACAGAGAGAGAGAGACAGAGACAGACAGACAGACAGAGAGGGGATAATCAGTGCTCTGTCTGTGTGATGGGAACCCAGAGAGAGACAGAGACAGACGCACAAAGACAGAGAGGGGATAATCAGTGCTCTGTCTGGTGGGAACTCACAGAAAGAGACACAGACAGAGGATAATCAGTGCTCGGTCTGTGTGGTGGGAACCCAGAGAGAGAGACAGACAGACTGAGACAGAGAGGGGATAATCAGTGCTCTGTCTGTGTGGTGGGAACCCAGAGAGAGAGACAGACAGACTGAGACAGAGAGGGGATAATCAGTGCTCGGTCTGTGTGGTGGGAACCCAGAGAGAGACAGAGACAGACAGACAAAGACAGAGAGGGGATAATCAGTGCTCGGTCTGTGTGGTGCGAACCCAGAGAGAGACAGAGACAGACAGACAAAGACAGAGAGGGGATAATCAGTGCTCGGTCTGTGTGGTGCGAACCCAGAGAGAGAGACAGAGACAGACAGACAGAGACAGAGAGAGGATAATCAGTGCTCGGTCTGTGTGATGGGAACCCAGAGAGAGACAGAGACAGACAGACAAAGACAGAGAGGGGATAATCAGTGCTCGGTCTGTGTGGTGCGAACCCAGAGAGAGACAGAGACAGACAGACAAAGACAGAGAGGGGATAATCAGTGCTCGGTCTGTGTGGTGCGAACCCAGAGAGAGACAGAGACAGACAGACAAAGACAGAGAGGGGATAATCAGTGCTCGGTCTGTGTGGTGCGAACCCAGAGAGAGAGAGACAGAGACAGACTGAGACAGAGAGGGGATAATCAGTGCTCGGTCTGTGTGATGAGCGAACCCAGAGAGAGAGACAGAGACAGACAGACAGACTGAGACAGAGAGGGGATAATCAGTGCTCGGTCTGTGTGGTGGGAACCCAGAGAGAGAGACAGACAGACTGAGACAGAGAGGGGATAATCAGTGCTCTGGCTGTCTGGTGGGAACCCAGAGAGAGAGAGACAGAGACAGACAGACTGAGACAGAGAGGGGATAATCAGTGCTCTGTGTGGTGGGAACCCAGAGGAGAGAGAGACAGACGGACAAAGACAGAGAGGGGATAATCAGTGCTCGGTCTGTGTGATGGGAACCCAGAGAGATAGACAGAGACAGACTGAGACAGAGAGGGGATAATCAGTGCTCGGTCTGTGTGGTGGGAACCCAGAGGAGAGAGAGACAGACAGACTGAGACAGAGAGGGGATAATCAGTGCTCGGTCTGTGTGGTGGGAACCCAGAGGAGAGA
>NC_134897.1:14157032-14159532 GCF_041734735.1 Babylonia areolata | reverse complement strand
TAACGTCGTCTCTTTCGCCGTTCGTATGGAAAGAGTTAAACTTATAAAGCTGCCCTCACGTTTCTGTGACTTTCACTCTCTGGTAGGAGGCAAGAGTGTGCATCGGCTCTTAGTGTTGCAGTCTTTGGGGGATCAACCCAACCCCCAACGCCGACTGTCCGAAAGCCCTTCTGGACGAGAAATTGGAATTTTAACTTGGGCAACACTGACTGTCCTAACTGACTGTCCTTGGGCAACACTGACTGTCCTAACTGACTGTCCTTGGGCAACTGTCCTAACTGACTGTCCTTGGGCAACACTGACTGTCCTAACTGACTGTCCTTGGGCAACACTGACTGTCCTAACTGACTGTCCTTGGGCAACACTGACTGTCCTAACTGACTGTCCTTGGACAACACTGACTGTCCTAACTGACTGTCCTTGGGCAACACTGACTGTCCTAACTGACTGTCCTTGGGCAACACTGACTGTCCTAACTGACTGTCCTTGGGCAACACTGACTGTCCTAACTGACTGTCCTTGGGCAACACTGACTGTCCTTTTTTCTTCTTCTTTTTTTAACATTTATTTGCTTATTTATCATCATTGTTTTTTTGTTTTTTGTTTTTTTTAATTTATTTATTTTATTTTCATTATTATTATTATTATTTATTTATTTATTTATTTTTTTTAAATTATATTATTATTAGTTAGTTATTTAGTTGGTTTTTTTGTTGTTGTTTTTTTTGTTTTTTTTTCTCTCTAGGCCTGACAAAGCGCGTTGGGTTACGCTGCTGGTCAGGCATCTGCTTGGCAGATGTGGTGTAGCGTATATGGATTTGTCCGAACGCAGTGTCTGACGCCTCCTTGAGCTACTTAAAACTGAAACTGACTGTCCTAAAAGTCCTCTTGGCCGAGAGAGTGGAGGGAGGGAGTGTGGGGGGGGGGGGGGGGTGATTTAACTTGAGCAAGACGCTCTCCACTATAGTCAAATAGTAGTAGTTCAGATAGTTGGGACAACAGATAGCTGAGACAATAGCTGCCTCCTCTATTGGCAATATTGGCTGGGACGAGTGGGGACTGAGGAAAGGAGGAAAAAATCTGATTATATACACTGATCACTCGTTCAGTATATACATATCGCTGCATAGTATTTCTAGGGGCATGAGTGGAATACAGAAGGATAACAAAAAAAAAAAAAAAAAAAAAAAAGGACAGCATTGATTATTTGAACATGCTATGAGGTATGGGTGCTGTGTTCTATGACGTTTAATGTATACATTACATGCAGACATCGGTGGATGAAGGTGCGTGTATACAGGTGCCGATATGTTTGTGTGCATGTCTGTGGATTTGTGTGCTTGTGGCAGTGTGTGTTTGTGTTTATATGTGTACGTATGTACGTATGTGTGCATGTGTGTGAGTTTTTTTTTATGTATTTGTATGGATAATTGAATGATATACTCAGTGTAAGGAAATGATGATGTTTATCCATTTTGTTGTTTTTTGTTGTTGTTGTTTTCTGTTCGTGTGTCAATGTTCGGTTTCGTTGTCTGAAATGAAATTAAAAAAGGTTCATTAAAAACAAAAAAAATAGCTGCCTCCTCTCCCTGTTCTGAAGGTCATAGTCAGACACGACTGACTGTCGTGTACTTTTCAGAGATAGCTTGAAACGTTCCCTCGGGAAACCCCCGAAAGCGGAGTATGACTGCCTGCATGGCGGGGTAAAAACGGTCATGCACGTAAAAGCCCACTCGTGTACATGCGAGTGAACGTGGGAGTTGCAGCCCACGAACGCAGAAGAAGAAGAAGAAGTTCCCTTGGGACCGTGTTACAGGGATACCAGGCCTCGAGATTATTAAGCTACCGTCACTTTTCAGTGATCGCAGGAAAGAAAATCTCTCCCGGAGTTTGGTATTTGTTTAACGTCAAGTTTTATAACGTGGATGTTAAAGCCTGTTTTATGTCTGCACGCAGGCTGTTACGTTGCGCAAATTTGTCCGTCCATGAGACGGTGGAGTGATGGCCTAGAGGTAACGCGTCCGCCTAGGAAGTGAGAGAATCTGAGCGCACTGGTTCGAATCACGGCTCAGCCGCCGATATTTTCTCCCCCTCCACTAGACCTTGAATGGTGGTCTGTTCGCTAGTCATTCGGATGAGACGATAAACCGAGGTCCTCTGTGCAGCATTCACTTAGCGCTCCTTAAAGAACCCTCGGCAACAAACAAACACACAAAAAAAAGTTGTTCCTGGCAAAATTCTGTAGAAAAATCCACTTCGGTAGGAAAAACAAATAAAACTGCACGCAGGAAAAAATACCAAAAAAATGGGTGGCGCTGTAATGTAGCGACGCGCTCTCCCTGGGGAGAGCAGCCCAAATTTCACACAGAGAAATCTGTTGTGATATTTTTTTTTTTTTTTTATTTTTTAATAAATAGGCCGTTGCTTTTATTTCAAGGATGCAGACAATCACAGGCATATTTTTAAGTGAATGTGTCTTCAGTCTTCTCTCTTTGAACGA
>NC_134897.1:14142032-14152032 GCF_041734735.1 Babylonia areolata | reverse complement strand
TTTCCTACCCTCGTCTAAGATCACTTACAGTGAAAAGACGTTAAACTAAAGAACGAACACACACACACACACACACACACACACACACACACACACATACACGCACAGATCTCTCTCTCTCTCTCTCTCTCTCTCTCTCTCTCTCTCTCTGTGAGATGAACGTACGTATCACTGATTTCAAGCTGTTAGCCCGTCGTGTCTGGAGTCAGTGGAGCTGTTGAACATAGTAATGGCTGACTGCAATCATTTAACTGACTTGCTGTTTATAGAAACCTGTTTGCCGGTCCTGCCTGCAGCGGAATTGTTGAAAATAGGAATGGCTGATAGTAATCATTTAGCTGACGTGCTGTTTATAGCCAAGCTTAACACGAGAGATATTTTCATTTGGCTGTTGTTCAACCAGGAGCCGCCAGTTGCATTGCTTGGTTCTAACTTTTTGACAGTTACACAGTGACTAAATGCCTACGTTGACCGAACTACGCCATTGGTCAATTCCATACATACACACAGTTAGTAGTGGGTTACGACCATACTAGACTCTTCCGTCCGAGCAATGCAACTGGCTCCCCAGGACACTCAAAGACAGTACAACAGGAATGCTAGAAATGAAATCACTGCAACTGCTTAACCGTATTGTAGATAAAGCAGCGACATACGCAAATGTAAAAACACGAAAAAACAACAACCCAACAACAACAACAACAACAAAACCGACTACAGAGAGGATTGCCTCTAGTTAGTACCAATGTAAAACAAAAATAGATAAATAAAACTACTGACTTCGGGGTATCTTATAGCATTCGCTGTTAAATGACAGCAACACGGAGAGTGGATAGTGGTGAACTACAAAATGTACTACCGATATAGACGAAGTTAATGAAGACATGTACAGAAAAACAAAAATCGATGGTTATAGGCAATTGATAACGACAGCAATCATTGGATAGACAAGGATATTTGAGAGACTGACTAAGCTTACCGTTACTGACGCTACGTCATCCATTGTAAAACTACTGACTTCAGAGACAATGACATGTTCAACGTTTCGAGTTGAAAGGTCTTTTAGTGCTGTGCTGATGCACAATGGGTTGTTGTTACAAACGCACACACTGAAGACATGGAAGTAACAACAACATGGACCACGTCTTCAAGGATGAGGAAGAGTTAACAGCATACCTGTCGTTGCAGCAATGGATTGTTGCCTTACACGAAGACGTTAAAGATAACACATAATGAAAAATGATTTAATGGCAATGTTTTTAAAAGCGAATATGTGAAATGCTTTTATTTGAGAACATATGTTTATTACTCTTGTTTAATCAAGTAATCCGCGTGTGTGGGGTGGGTGGGGGTGCGGGTGTGTGCTGATTATCTGGTTGCGGTTTTCCGCAATTTATCTTTATTCTTATCTGTCTATTATAATCAATGTGCAGTATAGTAGGCTAAGTTTATAATTATATTCAAATAGTGTTTCTTAATTCTTTCTGTTTTTACATTAAGAATACTAGTTATTACCTGCAGTGTGTGGAGTATGTATGAAACGGTGTATGTGATATTTTTTACATTTGTATCTTCGTAATATTCGTAAAAGCTGTTGTTGGCTTTTACAGTTATGGTCCCCATGTTGTTTACTTGTCTATGTTGTGATAATGCACCTGACCAAATTTCTCCAGTTGGAGATAATAAAGTTATTCTTATCTTATCTTATCTTAATTACTTTAGAGTAGTTTACTGCTATTAACGTACACCGAAGATGTAACAAATAACTGACAAGAAAACGAACTGCTACATAAAATCAAATATTGACGATATAAAACTCCGGAGGGCAGAACAAATTCATACTACAAACGATGATTTCGAACAGACGACACTTTCGATCTCAGAATGGGTTTCTGTTGCGATGCGCAAAGTGAAACTGCTGAATGCACAATAGGTTGTTGTTACAAATATGAATCCCGGACACGTCAAACTGCCCAAAATACAATTCATTGTTGTGACAAAGAACTGTGCGAAGGTCAGGCATCTGTCCCTTTTTCTGCCCATGTGATCAGTCCTCACCAACATTCAAAACTGAAACTGAAAGGAAAGTGACACAAAAATATAGAACAAACGACAAAAACTACTGAGCTATAAGCGAATCATTTATCAATGTACGCGAAGGCAGTGAATAGAGAGGGTTGAGCGGGGGCGGGGTGTGGAGTGTGGGGGGCGGGTGGGGGGGTGCGGGGGGGGGGGGGGAGACCAATTCACCGACGACTATTAAAAAAAAATATTATGGTGTGACAAAAACAGATAGCTGCGATATAAAACTACTTCATTTGTTTTGTTTTTTTTACGGCGGAATGACTCGGTCATTGCTGCACGAACACCCGTACAGACTGTGTCACTCAGCTGTCGCACCACTGGCCGCACGTGCAGAGGTCACAGTGGACGGGGAGCGAACTGTTGACGGCATGCCTGTCGTTGCATCAATGGATTGTTGCCTTACACGAAGACGTTAAAGATAACACATAATGAAAAATGATTAATTACTTTAGAGTAGTTTACTGCTATTAATGTACACCGAAGATGTAACAAATAACTGACAAGAAAACGAACTGCTACATAAAATCAAATATTGATGATATAAAACTCCAGAGGGCAGAACAAATTCATACTGCAAACGGTGATTTCGAACAGACGACACTTTCGATCTCGGAATAGGTTTCTGTTGCGATACGCAAAGTGAAACTGCTGAATGCACAATAGGTTGTTGGTACAAATATGAATCCCGGACACGTCAAACTGCCCGAAATACAATTCATTGTTGTGACAAAGAACTGTGCTAAGGTCAGGCATCTGTCCCTTTTTCTCCACATGTGATCAGTCCTCACCAACATTCAAAACTGAAACTGAAGGAAAGTGACACAAAAATATAGAACAAACGACAAAAACTACTGAGCTAAAAGCGAATCATTTATCAATGTACGCGAAGGCAGTGAATAGAGAGGGTTGAGCGGGGGCGGGGTGTGGAGTGTGTGTGTGTGGGGGGGGGGGGGGGGCGCGTCGGGGGGTGCGGGGGGGGGGAGACCAATTCACCGACGACTATTAAAAAAAATATTATGGTGTGACAAAAACAGATAGCTGCGATATAAAACTACTTCATTTGTTTTTTGTTGTTTTTTTTACGGCGGAATGACTCGGTCATTGCTGCACGAACACCCGTACAGACTGTGTCACTCAGCTGTCGCACCACTGGCCGCACGTGCAGAGGTCACAGTGGACGGGGAGCGAACTGTTGACGGCATGCCTGTCGTTGCATCAATGGATTGTTGCCTTACACGAAGACGTTAAAGATAACACATAATGAAAAATGATTGATTACTTTAGAGTAGTTTACTGCTATTAATGTACACCGAAGATGTAACAAATAACTGACAAGAAAACGAACTGCTACATAAAATCAAATATTGACTATATAAAACTCCAGAGGGCAGAACAAATTCATACTGCAAACGGTGATTTCGAACAGATGACACTTTCGATCTCGGAATAGGTTTCTGTTGCGATACGCAAAGTGAAACTGCTGAATGCACAATAGGTTGTTGGTACAAATATGAATCCCGGACACGTCAAACTGCCCGAAATACAATTCATTGTTGTGACAAAGAACTGTGCGAAGGTCAGGCATCTGTCCCTTTTTCTGCACATGTAATCAGTCCTCACCAACATTCAAAACTGAAACTGAAAGGAAAGTGACACAAAAATATAGAACAAACGACAAAAACAACTGAGCTAAAAGCGAATCATTTATCAATGTACGCGAAGGCAGTGAATAGAGAGGGTTGAGCGGGGGCGGGGTGTGGAGTGGGGGGACGGGGGGGGAGGGGGAGACCAATTCACCGAAGACTATTAAAAAAATATATATTATGGTGTGTGTCACGGCTCGTGGGCGATCTGCGTGCATGCCTGTCTACATTTTTTTTCCCCTTCTCTTTTCCCCCTTTCTCTCTCCCTTCTTTCCCCCCCCCCCCCTCTCTCTCTCCCTTCTCCTCCTCTCTCCCCCTTGTTCTCCTCTCTCTCCATTCTCCCCCTCTTTCCATCCCTCTCCTTCACCTCCCTCTCTCCTTCGTGCTTTTGCACGTGTGGCATGTCCCTTCTCCTGAACGGTTTTTTTTTTCGAACTCTGAGCGAGTTCAGGAGTCAATCTGGTTAGGAGAGATAGATTTCTCTGGGCTGTTGACGCCAAGCTTCGCAGAGAGACGGGTCGCCGTTCCAGCGTGCGTGCTGTAGGGCGCCGTCGACGAAGTAGTGGGGGCGTTTCCCTTTGTCACCCCTTCTGTATTTGTCTGTTTCACTCTGGGCCAGTGACGTGCCTGGTGACAGGTGAGGGAGTCTGTGTTTGTTGTCGTAACATTTAGTGATGTGACTTGTGATTAAGAGTGAGGTTTAGGTTGTTTGTAAGGTTAATGTGATGTGTTTTTTTTAGTGGATATCTTTTAAATACAGTATTCTTTTACTTCCAAATATAGGGGGGAATTAGTAAATTTGTTGTGTTTAGGTGTAACATTTTTGCCATAATAATATTCAGCTCAGATTGTTTCAAATTTGTTTTTGGAAATGTGATATAGCCTGACTGGTGCCGTTTCAATTATTCAGAACTAGTATCATTGAAACTTGAATATTGTTATTGCCTTGTTTAGCGCAATGTATATTGCTTAAGGAAGACAAGGGGGGTGGGGTATACTTTTACAACTGGTTTAAAAAACAACCAGTCTACAGAGCCAATGGGGTGTTACAGGTTTTTCCGGTGTTTCTTCCCCTTCGTGCCGCTGCCTTCGACGGTCCCCAGAACACAAGCCTGGGAACTCCCTCACTCCCGTTCCCACTCCCGCTCCCACTCCATACTTCCATCTACCCCTTTCCCACCTTTCCACTGTCCCTCTGGCCGACCAGCTTCAGCCATCAAGCTACGAGTGTCAGCTGTCAGCACGAGTTTGAACTCTGGCAGTGGGGTTGAGCAGCACTGGTGCTGCAGGTTGACTGTAAATGGCATAAATTGTGCTGTGTTTAGACAAAGGTTATTTTTTGGTTTGTAATGCCTTGTTTTGTGGCGGGTATTTATTTATGTATTTTTTGCATCACCACAGTAAAGCAACGAGCTGAACTCTTCTGTGTCTCTGTGTTTGTGTTGTCGGGACGTTAGCTAGTCTGGGAAGGGGTGGGGGTTCATGGGCAACCCCTTACGGGTTGTGACAATGGTGGAGATGCGGGGTAACTGATAGGTTAGTTAGGAAGGTAAGGTGGGGAGGGTGTCTTTGTTCTGTTTGTCCCATCATTTGGTTCGTTGAAAACACTTCATATTTGGTTGTGGGTGCCGTAAAGATTGTTTGGACAAGATAGACTGGGTGTTTGTAACTCACTTGTTGTTGCTGAAGGTCGTGGTGTCCGCAGACTATTTTACGTAGGAAGAGTAGTCACTGTCGTGTGGCGGAAGTGTATTCAGACTGTATCCCTTGAAGAAACGTGGCACTATGTTGACACGGAGGCAAGCCGCTAACGCTGCCACACCAGGGCATAAGACACCAGCACCCAAACGGGGTGATATGAGCCGTTCTCCAGGGACCCTTGAGAAAACAGAATTGTCTGGTTGGGTCAAAGAGCAGTTAGGCAAACAGCTTCATGGCTCGCCCGGTTCAGCAGGTAAGGGTGAGGCCAAGTCAGAGATTGCTTCCGCTCAAGACCCTTATTTTAAGTTCCGAACCTTGGGCTCTGATCTAGGACTATCTGGTGAGGCTTTGGTTCGGTTCGTGATAGATGCTATCAAAGAAGAGAAAGAGGAGGCGAGACGCATCAGAGAAGAAGAGAAAGAGGAGGCGAGACGCATCAGAGAAGAAGAGAAAGAGGAGGCTAGGCGAATCAGAGAGGAAAGGCGTATCCAAGAAGATAGGGAGGAGGCTAGACGTGCAAGGGAGGAGGACAGGTTGTTCAGAGAGAGACGGTTGGAAGAGGAGAGGCAGAGGTTTGAGAGGAAGCTCGAGCTTAAGCAAGAAGAGATAGAGGCCAGGTCGGTACAGCAGCTCACCCTCACACCCTTCGACGGGAAGGACGACCTGGACTCGTTCTTAAGCCATTTTGAGAGGGTAGCTCTCCTTAACAGATGGAAACGTGAGTCTTGGGCAGCCCGTCTAGTTACCTTGCTTCAAGGCCGAGCTAGAGATGCCTGTCTACGACTCTCTGAAACTGAAATTAGGGATTACGATTCGCTGAAGGCCGCACTGTTGCGCGTCTTCCTGTTGGATGCTGACTCATACAGGAAGAAGTTTCGTTCCATGCGGAAGCAGGCCGAGGAAACTTTTGAGCAGTTCCTTGATCGCCTTAAGACGTGCCTATCTCGTTGGTGCACTGCGAGTGGACGGGACGAAAATCAAGTGGAGGACATCAAGGATCTCTTCCTCCAAGAGCAGTTCCTTGCAATCTTGACTCCCGAATTGGTTACGGAAATTCGCAAAGAAGAACCACGTAGGGTAGAAAATGTGGCCCGTATCGCAACGAAGGTCGCTCGTGCTAGGAAGGCAGGGCGTTCAGCCGAAGCAGATTTCAAGGCCTCCAAGAGGATGGAAAGAGAACAGGACATAGTTTCCAGGCCAGTTCAGGCCAATGAGAACCTTTCCAATCAATCTGGCACCGGACAGCCAGGGGCTCAGGGAACCCACAACCCCAAGCCACCAACCTGTTTCAGGTGTGGCAACATTGGACACTTCGCTCGGGAGTGTAATCCTCCTAAACGAGTTTCTATGGTGGTCACTCGCTTGCCTTCAAAGGAAAAATATCTCCCTCCACCCCCTACTCTGTGCGTCCCTTGCGCTTCACAAACATACTCCCCCCGTTGTGAGGTCGTAGTCAATGGAGAGACTGTCCGAGGTTTGCGCGACACTGGGGCTCACATGATTGTCGTGGCCCGTCACCTGGTTCCTCCCAGTTCGTTCACGGGATCTACTGTCCGAGTCATCTTGGCAGAGTCCAGATGTTCATCTTTGCTGCCGATAGCTTTGGTGAATCTGCAGTCGCCTTTCGTTTGCGGCAGGTTTCATGTGGCCGTAATGGAGGCACCAGTTGAGGACGTCCTTATTGGGAACACAGCATGGAATGCTGATGGCACGTCCGTGGACGTTCCCGTCTACGCTGACTCCAAGATCGTGGGTACTGTGAGGGGTAGAGCCCAGCCCAAGCGTAGTTCCAAGTCTGTCCTTCCACTTCCCCCAGATAGTGTAGATGGTCACATGACTCGAGAGGAGCTCATAAAGCAGCAGGATCAAGACCCAGACCTGCTAAAAGCAAGAGAGACAGCCAAAAGTAAACTGGTTCAGAAGGCAGGGTCTGGAGAGGTAACCTATCGCCGTAAGCAGGGTGTGCTTGTCCGCTGTTTCAAAAACCACTGTGGAGAAGTCACACAAGTTTGCGTTCCAAAGACTCTGCGAACTTCCGTGTTGAGTCTAGGTCATGACGCCGCCATGTCTGGGCATCTCGGCATGCAACGTACTCGGGACAGAGTTTTTCCCCATTTTTATTGGCCCGGCATGTGTGCCGACATCAGGCGTTATGTCCAGTCATGCGAGAGGTGCCAGAAGGCAGTCGCTACACGAAGAGTCCCCAGAGTCCCTTTTGGGGGGATGCCTAGAGAGCTTGTAAAGGGCGGCAAGGTGTTGCTCCGTCCCAACATGCAGAACAAGCTAGAGATTATAAAACGTGCACACCGCTAAAAAGTAAAGTCTGTATTTGGCCTTTTCATTTTTGCTTTGTTTGCCACGTGTACATATTCAAGTTTTAGAAAATGTGGGGGGGTACTATCTAAACAGTTTCTACAATTTCTTTTCTTGTCCTTTTCCTCTTATTTTCAAAATGTGTATGACCTGATTGATGGAATTGTTGTGCTGGGTACACGTTGAGACAAGTTCCTTTCTGTTGAACATGTGTGTGTGTGTTTCTGGCCACAGGCGAACTATTTTTAGAATGGGGAAATTCGGGGAAAATCTGTCACTGGGGTTGGTTGAACGTTTTTGTGTGTACTCGCCGCGACATGTGGTCAAGGGTTCAAACCATGTGGTTTGAATTTAAGAAGGGGGGTATTGTCACGGCTCGTGGGCGATCTGCGTGCATGCCTGTCTACATTTTTTTTCCCCTTCTCTTTTCCCCCTTTCTCTCTCCCTTCTTTCCCCCCCCCCCCCTCTCTCTCTCCCTTCTCCTCCTCTCTCCCCCTTGTTCTCCTCTCTCTCCATTCTCCCCCTCTTTCCATCCCTCTCCTTCACCTCCCTCTCTCCTTCGTGCTTTTGCACGTGTGGCATGTCCCTTCTCCTGAACGGTTTTTTTTTTCGAACTCTGAGCGAGTTCAGGAGTCAATCTGGTTAGGAGAGATAGATTTCTCTGGGCTGTTGACGCCAAGCTTCGCAGAGAGACGGGTCGCCGTTCCAGCGTGCGTGCTGTAGGGCGCCGTCGACGAAGTAGTGGGGGCGTTTCCCTTTGTCACCCCTTCTGTATTTGTCTGTTTCACTCTGGGCCAGTGACGTGCCTGGTGACAGGTGAGGGAGTCTGTGTTTGTTGTCGTAACATTTAGTGATGTGACTTGTGATTAAGAGTGAGGTTTAGGTTGTTTGTAAGGTTAATGTGATGTGTTTTTTTTAGTGGATATCTTTTAAATACAGTATTCTTTTACTTCCAAATATAGGGGGGAATTAGTAAATTTGTTGTGTTTAGGTGTAACATTTTTGCCATAATAATATTCAGCTCAGATTGTTTCAAATTTGTTTTTGGAAATGTGATATAGCCTGACTGGTGCCGTTTCAATTATTCAGAACTAGTATCATTGAAACTTGAATATTGTTATTGCCTTGTTTAGCGCAATGTATATTGCTTAAGGAAGACAAGGGGGGTGGGGTATACTTTTACAACTGGTTTAAAAAACAACCAGTCTACAGAGCCAATGGGGTGTTACAGGTTTTTCCGGTGTTTCTTCCCCTTCGTGCCGCTGCCTTCGACGGTCCCCAGAACACAAGCCTGGGAACTCCCTCACTCCCGTTCCCACTCCCGCTCCCACTCCATACTTCCATCTACCCCTTTCCCACCTTTCCACTGTCCCTCTGGCCGACCAGCTTCAGCCATCAAGCTACGAGTGTCAGCTGTCAGCACGAGTTTGAACTCTGGCAGTGGGGTTGAGCAGCACTGGTGCTGCAGGTTGACTGTAAATGGCATAAATTGTGCGGTGTTTAGACAAAGGTTATTTTTTGGTTTGTAATGCCTTGTTTTGTGGCGGGTATTTATTTATGTATTTTTTGCATCACCACAGTAAAGCAACGAGCTGAACTCTTCTGTGTCTCTGTGTTTGTGTTGTCGGGACGTTAGCTAGTCTGGGAAGGGGTGGGGGTTCATGGGCAACCCCTTACGGGTTGTGACAGTGTGACAAAAACAGATAGCTGCGATATAAAACTACTTCATTTGTTTTTTGGTTTTTTACGGCGGAATGACTCGGTCATTGCTGCACGAACACCCGTACAGACTGTGTCACTCAGCTGTCGCACCACTGGCCGCACGTGCAGAGGTCACAGTGGACGGGGAGCGAACTGTTGAACCGGCAGTCTGTTTGGATGTAGCTGACGGCTGTACGACATCAACGTACATAACATACAACGCGCACGCGCACTCCCAAGCATGTGCCCGTGGATCCTTTCTGTGATTGGCCTACTATACATATGCGACCGCTCCTTGTCGTTTTTTTTTGTTTTTTTTCTTTTTTCGTTTTTTGTTTTGTAATCAGTGTTTTAGTCCCTTCAGCGCATACAAAACTCTGCTGCCCGACTCGTCCTTAGAAAGAAAAGATCTGAGCACATCACTCCTATTTTGCAACATCTCCATTGGCTCCCTGTCTCACACAGAATAAAGTATAAGATCAGCACTCTATGTTATAAATGTATTCACAAATCTGCCCCTTCCTATCTTTGTGGCTGCCTTCACCTCTACACTCCAT
>NC_134897.1:14129532-14137032 GCF_041734735.1 Babylonia areolata | reverse complement strand
CTCTCTCTCTCTCTCTCTCGCTCTAGCTCCCCCCCCCCCTTCCATCCCTTTCTCTCTCTCTCTCCCTGCTAATGTGTCGGGGTGACGAGAGGTGTTGTAGGGTATGGGGGTAAAGGGGTGGTATCAATTTTTACGTCTCTCCTCTACTTTTTTTTTTTTTTTTAAGTAATAAAAGCGAACCATTATACACCCAAAAGTCTCAAAGAGTCATTGCAAGCCAGGGAAGAAGCACTTGCCACAGACAGGAAAAATAAAATCATACGTAACTTGATAATATCTGATTCCGTAAACATCCACTGTTTGTATTGTATTTCTCTTTTTATCGCAACAGATTTCTCTGTGTGAAATTCGGGCTGCTCTCAACAGGGAGAGCACGTCGCTACACTAAAGCGCCACCTTTTTTTCCCCCCCTGCATGCAGTTTTTTTGTTTGTTTGTTTTTGTTTTGTTTTGTGTTTCCTTTCGAAGTGGATTTTTCTACAGAATTTTGCCAGAAACAGCCCTTTTGTTGCCGCGGGTTCTTTTACGTGCACTAAGTACATGCTGCACACGGGACCTCGGTTTGTCTTCTCATCCGAAAGATTAGCGTCCAGCCCACCACTCAAGGTCTAGTGGAGGGGGAGAAAATATCGGCGGCTGAGCCGTTGATTCGAACCAGCGCAGCTCAGATTCTCTCACTTCCAAGGCGGACGCGTTACCTCTAGGCCATCGCTCCACACGACAGGTTTGGTGGGACCTGCAGTGATGGTAGTATGTTTTAAAAAAATTAAAATAATAATATAAAAAAGAAAGAAAGAAAGAAAGAAACGACGATCCGTCAGTTCTGAAAACCGGTCAAAGAATGAACGCCACACTGTACACCACCGCAAGCAACAAGAAGGATGTCATCTTCATGTACAGCCCCAAAAAATGTTCAGAAGGGGACAGTGTCGTGTCGTACGTGTGGACGGCAGACCAGGGGACACAACCCACTCCGAATGCTCCGGAATGCCATGCGTGACAAAGTTCAAGGCCTTCGATATAACTATAAAATAAAATAAAATAAATGATAGAATAAAAAGAGTCTCTGGGGTCAGTGGCCTTCAGAAGAAACAAAAGGTATGTCTGTAATGAGTTAAGTAAAGCACTGCTGTACATCCCCCCCGGACAGTTCAAGGCTGAGGTGTGAAAGTCAGTGCGGGCGAGAGGAGGGAGCAAGGGGATGGGTGAGTTCAGGCACGGTACAGAGCGAGAAAATGAAAGAAACAAAACTTGATGTGCCACAAAACAGCATCCCTCGCGCTCCATTCCATCATCAGTCCTCACACACACACGCACGCGCGCATGCACACACACACACAACAACCCCCCCCCCCCCTACCTCGCCTCCCCCCTCTTGCCCCACACCCCCCGCCCCCCGTCCCCCGCCCCCCATCTCACCATCTCGCTCCCTTCCCCCACTCCCTCCAATGGTCCTCTCCCCCTGTCCCCTATCCCTCTTCTTCACTGAGCTGCTTTTAGTCTTTCCTATCACGTGTCTTTCTGTCCTGGTGGTGAACTGAAATGTGTTACGTCTTGTGTTCTTCTTGACACTTCATTTTGGGTGGAGTAATGTGTGTGTGTGTGTGTGTGTGTGTGAAATGTATACATATGCGTGTGTATGTGTGTATGCGTATGTAAGTGTGTGTGTCTGTCTCTGTGCGTCTGTGTTTGAGTTTATTTGTATAATTTATCTGTATCAGTGTGTGTGTGTTCTGAGTGTATGAATGTGTGAGAGAGAGAGAGGGGGAGACAGAGAGTGTGTGTGCATGTGTGTGTGTGCGTGCGTACGTCCGTGCGTGAGTGAGTGTGTGTGCGTGAGAGTATACACGCGTGTGTATTATGTGTGTATGAGTGTATGTGTGTGTGTGTGTGTGTGTGTGTGTGTGTGTGTGTGCACGCGTGTGTATGTATTATTTGTGCATGAGTGTGTTAGTGTGTGTGTACGTGACAGTGACAGTGAGTGTGACGACTCAGTGTCGGTGTCCACTGTTGCAGAAGGACGTGGTGATAGAGTACAAGCACTCCACCTGCCCAGGCTTCAACGGCTACCTGTGAGTACTGGGACCTCCAATTTTGTTACTGATGCTGCTGGTGACGGAAGGGAGAGAGAGAGAGAGGGAGGGGGGGAGGAGGAGAGGGAGGGAGGAGGAGGAGGAGGGAGAGAGAGGGACAAAAAAAAAGAGATAGAAAGAGACAGAGAGAAAGAGATGGGGGAGAAAGAGAGAGGGAGGGGGGTGCGAGAGAAAAGGAGAGAGAGGGAGAAAGACAGGGAGGGAGAGGGAGAGAAAAAAGATAGAGAGAGAGACAGAGAAGAGAAAGAGAAAAGAGGAGAAAGAGAGAGGATGAGAGGGAGACAGACGGACAAACAGACCAACAAACTGACAGAGAGAAAAGAGACTGACTGATAGATACGCCAAGAGAGACAGACAGACAGACAGACAGACAGACAGACAAAATGACAGACAGAGACAGAGAGACACAGACAGAGGGACAGAGAAGAGACACACAGACAGACGGAAAGACAGAGGTTTTGATCAAGTATCACATTTTCCACCTGCGTTCTAAAATAGAATTTCATGAAGGAGCAGTTTCAAGTGGTGTGTGTGTGTGTGTGTGTGTGTGTGTGTGTGTGTGTGTGTGTGTGTGTGTGTGTGCACGCACGCGCGCGCGCGCGTGCGTGTGTGCGTATGTGTGTGTGTGTGTGGGTGGTGAGGGGGTGTGGAGGCGGGAGATGGAAGAAGAGGGGGGGAAGGGGTACAGCAACTGAAAAAAAATATATTAATAAAAAATAAACCCCAAGCAAATCTCCTCCTTGACGTTATAAAAAAAATAATAAAATAAATAAATAAATAAAAATAGAGGAGTTGAGGAAAACCACACAACAACACAGAAATCAACGTGTAATTGCTTCCACGCAAGATGTTCAGTCCGTGCCAGCGAGAGAAACTGGTGCCGCGTGGCCGAATGGTTTTAAGAGCTCTGGATTCTGGCCCCAGTTTCCGGAGTTCCGTTCCCGGTTTCAGCGCACCCCAGTTGGTAAAGGGTGGATATTAATTTTTTTTTTCACCCTATGTGCAGACCTGCTAGTGCCTGAACCCCACGCAGAAGATCAAATACGTACGTTAAAGATCCTGTGATACATGTCAGCGTTCGGTGGGTTATGAGAACAAGAACATACCCAGCATGCACGCGCCGAAAACGGAGTACGACTGTCTATATAATATTATTGATATGGATACTTATATAGCGCCTATCCTCGGTCAGAGACCAATAGCTCTAAGCGCTTTAGTAGAAACACGGGGTCATTTACACAACAGGCTGCCTTTCTCGGGTAGAGCCGACTGACGGGGGGGTGGGGGGTGGGGGGGGGGCGAGGGGGGTGCATGCTGGGTATGTTCTTGTTTCCATAACCCACCGAATGCTGACATGGATTACAGGATGTTAAACGTGCGTAGTTGATCTTCTGCGTGCGTATACACACGAAGGGGGTTCAGGCACTAGCAAGTCTGCACATATATTGACTTGGGAGATCGGAAAAAAATCGCCACCCTTTACCCACCAGGCGCTGTCACCGAGATTCGAACCCCGGACCCTCAGATTGAAAGTCCAACGCTTTAACTATTCGGCTATTGTGGTGGTAAAAACGGTCACACACGTAAAACCCCACCAGTACATAGGAGTGAACGTGAGGGTTGCAGCCCACGAATGCAGAAGTACCAAACAGATGGCTCAACATTATACTGATTTTAGTGAGTTACATAAGTGCAAACAACGTTTTGTTGCGGATACGAATTTTGACTGGCGTTGTTATAAGCCCACGTAAGAACATCACTTTTTTTATGACAAATCTTGAAAGCCTCCGTGATATTCGACAAACGCTTAACTGCTGAACGCAGCCTACATACACACAGATGATAGTCACATAGTGCAAAAGCTTGAGTGTCGTTGGAAAGCATGACCAAAGACCGTATATAGGTTTCTGTATTATACGGTCTCTGGCATGACTGTGCATTTTGACCCGTGTGTGTGTGTGTGTGTGTGGGGGGGGGGGGGGTCGTTGTGCTGTGCTGTGCTATGTTATGTTTTGTGTGCGTGCGTGCGTGATTGTGTGTACACCGGAACTGGGGGTGGTTGGGCGGTGGAGAAGGGGGCAGGGGAGGGGGAGGCGTAGGGGAGTTATTATTATTATTATGAAGACCTACATAGCTTCGCTTTGCCGTGCACGAAGGTAGAGAGAGTACAAAAAGTGATTTATGGAGATAATTATTATCGGTTCAGTGGAACAAGACCGTCAGATTTCATTGCACGAAAAAAAACAAAAACAAACAACAACATAAACCACAGCCACGGCAAGCTAGGGAATCAGCGGTGGTGTCTAGGCGAGACGAGCGTGAAATAAACCAGACACGAAAATGAACTTCATTATCCAGATAGCAGGGCCACACAGTGCATATGCACATAAAGATTAAAATAAAATAAGACAAAATAACGAATAACGAATCCAAAACACACACAATATCTCATTTCAAACGTTGCTGTGTTTACCAAAATGCTGCAACTAGGGCAGGGAGATAATTTCAGGGAGATAATTTCAGACCTCAATTACCTAATTATACACAGATGATTAGATATTCCAAACTCAATTACACAATTACATGGCTGTTGACTTCGTTATCCAGAGGTAAGGGCCCCGGAGCTGATACTGGGGCAGCGAGAGGAACTCGATTAGTTAAGTCAGTTGAGGTCGGTATAGCGAAGGGTGGTGATGGGGGTAGGGTTGCTGGCCGGGGTATGACATTTTAAATCTGGCCTCAAAACTCGCTTCTTCTCTCAGCAGTTGTTTTCGATGTGGCATGCGTGTGTGTGTGTGTGTGTGTGTGTGTGTGTGTGTGTGTGTGTGTCTGTGTGTGTCTGTGTCTGTGTGTCTGTTGTTGTTGTTGTTGTGTTTATGTATGTATGTAGTGAATGGGGAAGGTATGTACATAATGTTATATACATTTTAATGTTTGCATTATGTTTATGTGTGTACAGTTGGCTATGTCACATCGATGTAATGAAAATGTCATGTATGTGCTTTGTAAATCAGCACCTTTCTAGACAGAGTGCTATAGAAGTATACATCTATTATTATTATTATCATTGTTGTTGTTGTTGTTGTGTGTGTGTGTGTGTGTGTGTGTGTTACGCATGATAATCATGACATCATGCTTTGGAAATCACCGAGAGAGCAGTTTTGTGGACAGAGTGCAATGTAAGTAACTCATCATCACCATCATGATCATGATCATCATTATTGTTGTTGTCGTCGTCGTTGTTGTTGTGGTTGTTATTATCTTTTCATATTTTTTATCAGTATGATGTAAAGGTCTGGAGCCGATACTAGGGCAGCGTTAGGAACTCAGTTGAGTTCAGAACAGCAAAAGGGTGGTGTCAGGGTAGAAAGTATGAGGGTAGGGCTGCTATCCGGGGTATGAGGGCAGGGCTGTCACCCGGGGTATGACGGTGTGTTTTGCTACCCGATGAGGGCATGTTACACGGGGTTTGAGGGTATGGCTGTTACCAGGTTATGAAGCCAGGGCTGTTACCCCGGTGTACTGGGGTAGTGCTGCTACCCGGGGTATGAGGGTACGGCTGCTACCCGGGGTATGAGCGCAGGGCTGTTACCCGGGCCGGGTATGAGGGTAAGGCTGTTAGCCGGGGTATGAGGGTAGGGCTGTTACAGGGAGTATGAGCGCAGAGCTGTTAGCCGGGGTATGAGGGTAGGGCTGTTAGCCGGGGTATGAGGGTAGGGCTGTTAAAGGGAGTATGAGCGCAGGGCTGTTACCCGGGGTATGAGGGTAGGGCTGTTAAAGGGAGTATGAGGGTAGGGCTGTTACCCGGGGTATGAGGGTAGGGCTGTCAAAGGGAGTATGAGCGCAGAGCTGTTACCCGGGGTATGAGGGTAGGGCTGTTACAGGGAGTATGAGCGCAGAGCTGTTACCCGGGGTATGAGGGTAGGGCTGTTACAGGGAGTATGAGCGCAGAGCTGTTACCCGGGGTATGAGGGTAGGGCTGTTACAGGGAGTATGAGCGCAGGGCTGTTACCCGGGGTATGAGGATAGGGCTGTTACAAGGAGTTTAAAGGTATGTTTGCTACCCGGGCCAGGTATGAGGGTAAGGCTGTTAGCCGGGGTATGAGGGTAGGGCTGTTACAGGGAATATGAGCGCAGGGCTGTTAACCGGGGTATGACGGTATGTTTGCTACCCGATGAACGTAGGGCTGTTACCCGGGGTATGAGGGTAGGGCTGCTACCCGGGGTATGAGAGCATGGTTGCCACCCCGGGGTATGACGGTATGTTTTGCTACCCGATGAGCGTAGGGCTGTTTGTTACCCGGTGTATGAGGGCGGAGCTGTTATCCGGAGGGTATGAGCACAGGGCTGTTGCCCGCGGTAAGCGGGTAGGGCTGTCTGCTACCCCGGGGTATGAGGGTATGAGGGTAGGGCTCCTAGCCGGGAGTATGACGGCAGAGCCTGTTGTATTGAGTGATCTCGTCTCTCGTGGTGGTGCACAGGTATCGCGGGCAGAGCGAGTACAACTGCCCCAAGGAGGTGCTGTTTGAGTACGTGGACCCCCTCCCATCCCCGGCCCCCCGGCTGCGCTGGGACAAAGGGATCAAGAGCATTGAGGTCTTCAGGCGTCTCGATGAGGTGTGTGTGTGGGGGGGGGGGGGGGGGGGGGGGGTTAGGGGGTCGGGTGGGTGGGTGGGGTGGGGGTGGGGGGCGTTCGTGCGTGCAGACTTTTGAACTGGATGTGTGTGTGTGTGTGTGTGTGTGTGTGTGTGTGTGTGTGTGTGTCTCTGTGTGTCTGTGTGTGTGAGGATGTCGGTGTGGGTGAGAGAGAAGTGGCTGAGTAGGTGTGTGTGTGTGTGCGTGCGTGCGTGCGTGTGTGTGAGTGTGTGTGTGCGTGCGTGCGTGCGCGCGTGTGTGTGTGTGCGTGTGTGTGTGTTAGTGTGTGTGCGTGCGTGTGTGCGCGTGCGTGTGTTTGTGTGTTAAAATTGGTGCTTGGGTGTGCGTTTAGATGTGCATGCTTTAAAAAGTGTGTGTGTGTGTGTGTATGTGCGTGCGTCCCGTGTGTGTGTGTGTGTGTGTGTGTGTGTGCGCGCGCGTGCGTGCGTGCTTGTGTGTATGTGTGTGTGCGTGCGCGCGCGCGCGTGTGCTTGTATGTGTGTGTTCACAGACACACCGGATCAACCTCACCTCTACCAACAGCGCCGCCATGGGGCTCATCTCGCCACGAGACTTCGTCGACGTCGTCGTCACCATCAAGGCCGACAACACCATCTCCACCTGTGGTAAGACAGCAGCAGTAGAGGTTATCACCAGCTGTCCTGCCCAGTGTGGTCTCATAGACCATGTGGAGGCTGTACAATCTCTTTTGGTAGACATGGTCAACAGTGGTATTAGTTGTAGAATCAGAAGTAGTCGTAGCGTCGTCGTCG
>NC_134897.1:14059532-14124532 GCF_041734735.1 Babylonia areolata | reverse complement strand
GGGGGACTATTTGTTTAGCAATACTTTCTTTTGAACCGAAAACATAATTATTTCTGCAGACCAGAGATTAGTTAGGGACCATTTATCTGCTTCGGTTTAGCAATATTTTCTTTGGACTAGAGAATACAATACTTTCTCCTTTTTTTTTTTTTGGACCAGAGCATAGGTAAAAAGGACCATTTATCGACCTCCGTTTAGCAATACTTCCTTCGGACCAGAAAACAGAATATTTCTTTTTGGATCAGTGAATAGGCAAAAATGACCATTTATCTCTGTTTAGCGACACTTTTTTTGGACCAGAGAACAAGATTTTTTTTTTTTTTTTTTTTTTTTTTTGACAAGAGAATGGGTAAAGAGGACCATTTTCCTACCTCTGATTAGCAACACTTTCTTTAGACCAGATGGCATTTTCTGCCTAACGGGTAGCGTTACTGGATCCGAGGGAGAGAGTGTAAGGACAGGTGACAGGCAAGGACCATTTCTTCACCGACCCGTTCAATGGACCAGCAGTGGACAGACGGCGGAACAAATAACAAAGCGCAGTCCGTCGTCTGTAACAGGGGAAGGTTTTTAGTTGGACATGCTCGCGGGAGAAATAACAACAACAATTAACGCTTGTTTGGACTGCTTCTTGTGTGCGTATGTATGTATGTATGTATGTATGTATGTTATGATTCTCCCCCACCCCACCCCCTTTCCTCATCTCCCATTTTCATGAAGCTGGATTGCAAAGATTATAAAAAAGTGAAAGAAAGCCAAGCCTCGTTTAGTGAACTGCCTGTGCGAGAGAGAGAGAGGCAGAGAGAGAGAGAGAGAGACAGAGATGTTTTTCAGAATGTTTATTTTTCTGTGAATCCCTCCTGCTTTCAAAAAGTACCGTGTTTATATGTACGTTTGTGCGAGTACTTGTCTCTCACTATATATACATATAACAAACACGTGCATTCACGCGCGCGCGCGCGCATGTGTGTGCGTGTGCGTACGTGCGTGTGTGTGTGTGTGTGTGTGTGCGTTCGTGCGTGTGTTCTCCTTTCTTCTTCTGACTTTTCTGTTTCTTTCTGTCCTGTCTTTTATAAAGCCTCTTATATAAAGAAAAGAATATAATCAGAGAAAAATATTATATAAGAAAAAAGTTGATTAATAAAAAAAATTAATAATAATAAAATAAAATAAAATAAAACAAAAACACAGACGTATTAAAAAGTGTCTTTTCAAGCCTTTAATCAGTTTTTGCCTTCTTCCTGAGGCTTCATCTCATTCCGTATGAAGAAAAAGGTGCGAAAAAAAAAAGTGCAATCAAAAATCTTTTTTTTTTAAAATCAATTGCTAACAATTACAAATAGGTTATCATATCTTATTCTTTAAACTCTGTATATCTCTGTTACAGTTCTTGTCGCTAAAGATTAGAAGCGTGTCATACACATAGGTGAAGCAAAAATTGAAAAAAATAAATAAATAAAAATAAAATAAAATAATAATAATAAGGAAGAATTTTCAGAAACAAGGCTTGAACAATCGATGCAAGGGAAGAAACTTGTGATATGGAATTTCATTTTTGGGTCATGCTTCCCTCCCCTTTAATTTAGTCAAAACACACACACACACACACATAAGAGAAGTAAATGTGTGTTCGTGCGATCCCTCTTATAGTTTCTGTACAGTCTGTATCAAGACATTGAGGAAGGAGAGCTCTGTGCACGTGCGTGCGTGTGCGTGCGTGCGTGCGTGTTTGTGTGTGTGTGGACAGGATGAGGTATGTGTGTGTATGCATGTCTGTACTGTGGGAGCAAGAATATTGGAACGTGCGTGTGTGCATATATATATATATTTGTATATGTGTGTGGGTGGGTGGGTGGGGCTGGAGGGAGGAGAGGTATAGGCGTATGTGTGTGTGCTAGACTGTAGTATAAGTGTGTGTGTGTGTGTGCCATGGAAGTTGCGATACGTAGCCTAGGAATGAGTGTATGGATGAGGGGGAGGGTGCAGGGTAAGTTGTGTGTGTGTGTGTGTGTGTGTGTCGGGGCTCGTGTACGTTTATGTGTATTTGTTTGTACTTAAATATCTGTGAAACTGCATGTTTGTTGCATATCTGTATATCTGTATATATATATATATATATATATATATATATATGTGTGTGTGGGGGGGGGGGGGGGTGGCTGCATGTTTCACATTTATTTGCTTATTTGCCTGTTTATCATTATTATTGTCTCTTTATTTTATTATTATTATTATTGTTATTATTATTATCTTTTTTTTTCTCAAGGCCTGACTAAGCGCCTTGGGTTGGATTTGGCCGAACGCAATGACGCCTCCTTGAGCAGTTAACTGACACCGATACTGATAAAAGAATTTGTTACGCAATCTTTGTGTGATGTTGTTTAAGTCAAGTCAAGTCAAGATGTTATTTCATGATGGTAAATTGAATAAGCAGTAATTGCTTTTTTGCTTCAAGCCATCAACGACAAAAAAAAGAGAAAAAAAATATAGGAGAGAGAGAGAGGGGGGGGGGGAGAGAGAGAGAGAGAGAGAGAGAGAGAGTGTGTGTGTGTGTGTGTGTGTGAGATAGAGAATAAGAAACAAACAAGTAAATAAATAGATAAATATGGTATAATTAACTACAGACAGCATTCTGTACAAATAACAAAAAAAAAAAAAAATCAAACAACACAGTCAACAATACTGCTAACAATGTTTATTCTAATGCTACATAACACTCCTCTTTAGAATGAAGTACACTGCAAACAAGTGAGAGTCAACAACCAACCGACGAATCTAGTGTGAATAAAAATATAAGGCTTTTATTGAAGTAAATTAATCAGTATATAACAATAGGTGGGAATCATTCAAGAAGAAGCATAATAGTAATATCTACAAAACAAAAACCAACACTGCAATAAAACATTGAACAAACGGGCTGCATGCGCTTAAAAATCATATCAACAACAGTGTCCATGCATGTTAACCTTGACTGTGTATCTGATGTCTAACAGACCCACTTTTTTGTTTAAAAAAAATTAAAATAAAACAAATCCTTTTCAGATTGAATCTAAATTTCGTTCATGCCTCGTATTCTATGCCTGAATTGTGTTCGCTTATTTGTCTAATGTCTAGGTGAATTTGTGTGTGTGTGTGCGTGTGCGTGTGTGTGTGTGTGTGTGTGTGTGTGTGTGTGTGTGTGTGCCTAGAGTTGACTTAATCAAGATTTTGCGCCTTTTAAATATTATTATTATTAGTAGTAGTATTTTATGTATTTATCTATTATTTTATTTATTTATTGATGTTTCACGAATGCAGCATGGGGTTTGTGGGGTTTTGTGTGTGTCTAAGCCCCCCCCCCCCCACTCCCCACTCCCCCACACCCCACCGGCCCCCTCCCAACTCCCCCACACCCAAAAAGATGGGGGTCCCACAGACCCCAGATGACACACGCAGCGTAGCATTGTTAAACTGACAGTATTGTATGAGAGTCTGGGTCCAGGAGACCCACGGCGCACAGAGAGAGTTGGACTGCTTCTTCCAGTCATCGAGAATGCGCCTGTCACACCCACAACGTACGATAGGAGTAAAAAAAAAAAAAAAGAATTAATTACAGTCAATGTTAATTTCATATCGAAACGAGTTCCGTGCATTTAACAAACAAATTAGACTCAGGCTCCATGCACTTACTTAAATCAACATCATATATTTTAAAAACAAAAACAAAAAAAACACACACTCTATGCACTTACATAATCATCATACCACCAACATACAATGAACCAAGCACGTGAATCATGGAACGATCATGGATTACATGTACTCACCGCAGTCAAAACTGTCACTATTTACTTAATGCAATTAATTAACGAGACTGTAACAAAAAGCCTCTAAGTAGTTGAATTGATAGCATTAAATAATCTGAATGCACTGACATTAAATATCATACTCTAAAGAGAAACCAAGCCCTTAGATTAAGAAACATGTACAATAAAACACAGGTTCTACGCGCAAACACCATATTCAAAACAGGCTCCATGCACTATATATTTAACACACACACACAAAAGCAGACCCTGCATACGTCAAGTAAAATCACACTAAAAAGTTAACCCACGAACTAAAGTTGACATCATATCAAAAACCGGCTCAATGAACATTAAATCAACAACACTAAAAACAGATGCTGTGTATTCCAGTTAGAATATTCATAGCACACCCTGTGCATTTAACAGCATATTAAAAGCAGGCTCCATACACATAGTCATGTTGGAGTGTTGGCCTGAAGGTAACGCGTCCACCTTGGAAGTGAGAGAATCTGAGCGCACTTATTCGAATCACACCAGCAGTCGCCAGTATTTTCTCCCACTCCACTAGACCTTGAGTGGTGGTCTGGACGCTAGTCCTTCGGATGAGACGATAAATCGAGGTCCCGTGTGCAGTATGCACGTAAAAGAACCCAGGGCAACAAAAGGGTTATCCCTGTCAAAATTCTGTAGAAAAATCCACTGGGATAGGAAAACAAATAAAACTGCTGGCAGGCAAATGTAGCGACGCGCTCTCCCTGTGGACAGCAGCCCGAATTTCGCGCAGAGAAAGAGCAATACAAATACAAATACAAATCAACATCAACTTACAAAAAGACCCTATGTATTTAGGTTGACATTCTATCTAAAGAATTTTTTTTTAATTTTAAAAAAATAAAAAAACAAGCCCAATACATATAAATCAACAACATCCTAAAAATATATGAATGGATAAATATAATAACAACAGCAAATACACCATGCACTTCTCCATCGAACGAACAACAACTGAAAAGTGAACAAAACATAACAAAGCAAACAAACCAAAAAAAAACAACCAAACTCCAGATGCACTGTAACAAAACAACCAGCTCGTCAAGTCAGCACCTCCACTCTATTCCCCAACGATGGCGTCGGCCAGCGCTTTCCAGGCGGGGTGGTGGTGGGGAGCGAGGGGGTGCGCACGGATCACATGGTGGGGTGGCACGTGCGGCAGCAGACGCTGCAGGTCCGGCATGGGCGGCAGCACGCGCGGGTCTTGCAGCAGCAGCACGATCACGCGCCACGGGGTGAGGGCCGTGATGCTGCGCAGGGCCTGGCGCACGGCGTAGCCACTGGCCCAGTGGTCCGTGGAGAAGTCCTCCGTCACCACCAGCACCGTCTGTCCACAGTGGCACGGGGTCACGGGGGTGTGTGTCAGTCATCCGCCAGTCAACTGTGAGTGACTGTGTGGGCGTGTGGGTGAGTGACTGTGTGGGCGTGTGGGTGAGTGACTGTGTGGGTATGTGGGTGAGTAACTGTGTGGGTGTGTGGGTGAGTGACTGTGTGGGTGAGTGACTGTGTGGGCGTGTGGGTGAGTAACTGTGTGGGTGTGTGGGTGAGTGACTGTGTGGGTGAGTGACTGTGTGGGCGTGTGGGTGAGTGACTGTGTGGGTGAGTGACTGTGTGGGCGTGTGGGTGAGTGACTGTGTGGGTGTGTGGGTGAGTGACTGTGTGGGTGAGTGACTGTGTGGGCGTGTGGGTGAGTGACTGTGTGGGTGTGTGGGTGATTGACTGTGTGGGTGAGTGACTGTGTGGGCGTGTGGGTGAGTAACTGTGTGGGTGTGTGGTTGAGTGACTGTGTGGGTGAGTGACTGTGTGGGTGTGTGGGTGAGTAACTGTGTGGGTGTGTGGTTGAGTGACTGTGTGGGTGAGTGACTGTGTGGGTGTGTGGATGAGTGACTGTGTGGGTGAGTGACTGTGTGGGTATGTGGGTGAGTGACTGTGTGGGTATGTGGGTGAGTGACTGTGTGGGTATGTGGGTGAGTGACTGTGTGGGTATGTGGGTGAGTGCAGTAGCACCATCTGTGCACAGGCCCACAGGCACCTGACGGGGTGTGAGTCCTTGGGTGAACCACTGAATGAGTGTGTGTGTGTGCGTGGGTGGGTGAGTGAGTGGATGAGTGGATGAGTGGATTTTTTAAAAACTTTTTTTTATTTTCAAAGAAGAATATCATCAGTACACAGCTTGTGTCGCCCATTGATGTCCTATGGTATCTTAAAGTTTGGCTACTCTGTGGACTGTCAGGTTACCCATCATCATCATCCCTCCACCCGTCTACAGTTTCACCCACCCGCTGTTGACGCCATCTGATGACCATACACCAAGAGATGTTGCCTACCCTAACCAAGTTGGGCAGACCTTCCTTCCTTCCTTCCTTACTTCCATCCATCTTTCCATCCGCCCACCCACCCATCCATCCTTCCATGTAGTGATCTACCCATCCTTCCATCCGTCTAACCTTCATCGATCCATCCGCACACCTACCCACTCATCAATCCACCAATCTGTCCGTCAATCCATCCTCCATCCATCCATCACCCGCCCCATCCATCAAGCCACCATCCCAATTCATTCATCCACCCATCCATTCATCCACCATCCATCAATCTACACTCCCGACTCATTCACCCACCCATCCGACCATCCACCAGTCGATCCATCCACTGTCCCCACTCATTCACCAATTCATCAATCCATCCATCCACTGTCCCCACTCATTCACCAATCCATCAATCCACCCATCCACTGTCCCCACTCATTCACCAATCCATCCATCCATCCCTACTCACTCACCAATCCATCCATGCAGCCATCAATCCAGTCAACCATCAACCCGCCCATCCACCCTGCCCACGCATTCCCCACATCTCTTTCACCCTCCAGCTCGTGTCGATGTAGCAACAGATGTTCTCCGCCCTGTCCATGGTGGGCAGCAGCTCCCGCTCAGGCAGCAGCAGCCTCAGAGGTCCGTGCTGACGTAGCAAGACCCTCAACGTCAGATTGGCCCACATGACGTCACGGGTTGTGTCGGCGTACACCAGGTAGGCGTCCTTGGTGAAATCCCGCAGTCGGTTTGGAAGCTGGTGACGTCGCAGCACCTTCCACACGTAGCACAGCCTTGGGTAGTGGCAGTAGACCACATAGGTCAACACCAGCAGCAGAAGCTGAGAGAGGAAGCGATAACAGAACGAAACGAAACGAAATTTCATTTCAGGAGGCCAAAGGAACAACAACAATATCGAAATAAAATGCAACCTTAACAAGCTGGTTTGAACAGCATCTTATTCGGAACATGTCACAATACAACGCAGTTATTGATGAAGAGGACAACAAGAAAATCTTACACAGCGTCCTGTCCTGGTCAAGTTAACAAGTTCTTTTCTTCTTCACTGAATCGACTTCAACATGAGAAGTTACACAGCATGGAAAAGAAGGGGGAAGGGATAAAAAGGATTTTTTCCCAGGAGATCAAATAATTATGGGAATTTGAGAGAATCAAAAACCTGTCCATGGGATGAACTATAGGAATCGAACCCCTGCCACCATCAATGCTCCCTGGCCCCTCCCCGTCCCTCATCAACCACACCAGCACACACACAAACTCACACACTCCCCCTCCACACCATTTTTTTTTCTGCAGAGTTCCAGTAACGAAGCTGAGGCTTCCATCACTCCTGGCCTCCCACTGAAGGCTCCTTACCTGTGTCATGAAGAGACCCAGGGCCACAGCCAAAACCTGGACGCCCACACACTTCCTCCAGTGGGGCAACATGGCCGCCAGCACTCGCTGGGTGTCGGACATCTCCCCTGTCTCCAGCGTGCAGGAGTAGTTTCCTTCAGCCCCCTCGCCGTCCAGAGACACACGCGTGACGCCCAGCCACTGGACCATGTCCAGGCTGGCGCACGTGCAGGCCAAGGGATTGCCGCGCAGCCGCAGCCTTCGGAAAACCAAGCACGTGAGAATCTCGTGCGTGCCTCACAGGGGAAGGGACAAGGGTAGCAGATATGTCATGAAAAGCTGTGTCATTGATATGGTATCTGCCACTGATTAACGCAAACGAACGTAGTACGTACTCAGACATGAGCAAAGACCAAAATCTAAAAGACACAGCGAGACAGTTCGAGAGAAAGAGAGAAAGAAAGGGACATACCGAGAGGGAGAGAGAGGTAGGTAGGTGTGGAGCGAAAAACAGGCAACAACAAAAACCACACTCACATACGCACGTGCAGGCACACACGCGAGCACTCACGCACGCGCGCGCGCGCACACATACACACACACACACACACACACACACACACACAAACGGGGCAGGAGGTAGGGGGTAGAGAAAGAGAGTCTGAGAATGAGAGACAGACACAGAGAAACAGACGGAGACAGAAAGGGGAACACAGAAGAGTGGGGAGACAGAGACAGACATACAAACAAACAGAGAGAGACAGACAGACAGACACTGTGAGTGAGACACAGTGAGAGAGATCAGGGAGGCGAAGAAGAGAATCCAACGGTTCTGGCAAAGGAAAATAACGAAAGGAGAAACCAGAGTAGTGGACAATACGTGACCAGCACCTGAAGGGATGATGACTGGCCAGGTGATCCATGGCGGCTCTCTCAGCCACTGTCAAGGCCGGCAGCATGTTGTGGGACAGGTCCAGGGAGCTCAGGTTGTCATGGTGACTCAGGGAGACAGGCACTGACTGGAATCGATTGCCGGAGAGCCAGAGCTGCGTCAGGCGTCCCTGGCCCTGCAGCATGTCTGCTGGCAAGTGCAGAAGCTGGTTGCGTGAGAGGTCCAACTCTTCCAAACGGCGCACATTTTGGAAGAACCTTCTTCCTCTGGTCATGTAAAACTCCTCTGGGGCGCCGAAATTGGACAAGCCCAGATGCTTCAGGCCAACGAGCTTGTCAAGCAGAGTGTCACTGACCTCATAGCAGTAGTTATAGTTTAACTTGAGCGTTTCCAAGCGCTCTAGTCCATAAAGAGTGCTCATGCACTTGGCCATCCCGTTGTAGGATAGATCTAGGTACCTCAAGCTTTCGGCATGGAAAGTAAAATTGGAAGGAAGAGGCGAAATAAACCCAAAGACCGCTGACATGTCACAAAGTACCAAGCTTTGTGGGAAGGTGATTGTGAATGAAAATTCGAATCCCTTGGGGACATGGCTTACATAATGATGTGTACAATTATCACTCAGAATACATTCAGACTTTTTAACTGAAAATATACCTTGATCTTGAATTTGAAGGGTTTGCAAACGATGGCTGAATATACCAAAACGCAGTATTTCAAACGTATCGCCATGAAGAAAGTTGTTTGAAATGATGAAGTGCTCGAGACATTCTGTAAAACGTGAATTCTTCACAGCAAAACTGCCTGTTTCAACCCTTCGTAAATTTGTATTGTCCATCTTGAACAGTGACACACATATATTGACTAGAAACTGAGTGGAGTGTTTGTCAACAAGGAAAGTGTCAGGCATCCAGATCCCATTGTTCGACAAATCAATGACGTCCATGGTCTGACCTTGAAGACCGTACAGGGCACGAAGGCCGACGTTCGGGTTCATATACCTGGCCCACGTAAATTGAAGTGTCTTCAATTTTGGAAGATTGCAAAATGCACATAGCTCTACTGTCAGTAGTTTCTTACAACTAACCATTTTAATGTTACGCAGTGAAGAAAAACGAAACCCGAAGAAAGACTGGTTAGTCAGATGATTTATTTTACAGTTGAAAGAAAGGTCCAGAGTCTGTAGCTGGTCCAAAGCAGCAAAGTCCTGACCAAAGTAAGGGTCCAGGAACGTGTCTATGACCAGAGTGTGAAGCGATGGTAAGTCGTTGAACACACGGTCTGGATACTCTCCCAGGTCTCTCATGTCATTGAGATGCAGTCTTAGTTCCTGTACAGCTGACAAGGGAGCGAAGACGCCAGGAGGAAGGACGGAGGACGTCATTTCCAGCTGGTTGTTGGACAAGTCCAGAAAAAGCAAACGTCCCAGCCCTGTCAGTGATTCAACACCCAGCTTCTCCAGATGATTGCCTTCCATACTGAGCCAGGTCAGTTCATGCACAGAGGAGAATGTGCCATTGAGCAGCTCGCTCAGCTGGTTGTTGCTCACGTCCAATCGCTGGAGACCTGACAGACCCTGAAAAGTGTCTGCAGAAACGTTCCTCTGCAGCTGGTTGTGGTCCAGTTTCAGAGACCTGAGAAATGTCAAGCCTAGAAAGGCGTGGGGATGGATGAGGGTCAGCTGGTTGTAGCTCAGGTCTAGACTCTCCAGATGGCTCAGCTCGCTCAGCACGGATGGCTCCACTGTCTGCAGAAGGTTGTGACTGAGGTTCAGATGGCGCACTTGCTGCACCTCCCGGGAAGACATCCCCCACAGGGATGATATCTGGTTGTAACTGACATCCACATGAATCACCCCCTCAGGCCAATGCACAGGAAGTGACGTCAGTCCAGCATGGCTGCAACTGACTACAGCTGCGTGCTTGTTTGGTGAACAGGCTGCATTGTCACAGAGACTGCTCCCCAAGGACACACACAGAGCTGCCCACGCTGCCAGCAGGATTCCCCCCATCATTCTCTTGGACTGTCACCTGTTCTAACACACCTGGTGTAGCACACCATCACCACAATCATTCATTTTTAACACAACGTCAAATCTGGCTAGTCCAGAATAACTCGACTCTCACTAGACTAGCCTGAAATGCCCCATTTAAGGGGCAAACAGACTAGTCAGAAATGTCCCTCCTTAATTGGAATTTACCCCCCATCCCCACCCCTATTTCTCCTCCAGTAGATAAGGGAGTCCATTTGGGATAGATTGAAATGAGCCCCAGGGTAAATTTGGCGAGGTAAGTTCTGGAATCGACTTCCTCCCTTCATCAGTTTTTCACCTAAAAATATACTTCTTGTGCAACTTTCTGTCTTCCATTCTTGCCCTTCGGATGGTTTTTCTTTCCGCATTCCGTTTGTGTGTCTCAGTGAAAGTGGGCGAGTTCAGTGATCGATACGTTAAACTTGTTATATTTTTATTCATTTGCGTGTCGCCAAATCAATATCTTTGTGTAACCAAAGGACAAAGTAAAATGTCTTTTGTATGACAACCTTTGCCTTTTTAAACAAACTTTATTTCCAATGAGTTGCAACAAATCTTTGTTATTAATTTTCATCTAATTACTGTTCTTTCCAGTTATTCAGCAAAGAAGCCTTTTACCTGAAGAAAATGAAAAGCTGTCCCCGATAAAACAGGGTTAAGTAGCGGTGAAAGCGACGAAAGTCCAGACGTCTAAAGTCCATCGCCCCTGGAAACACTCTTTCCCTTATAACCTTATAACCGTCACCTTGTAGTCGTAAGGGAGGTCAACACAAACTAACACAGAAGTCGCCCTTTTTTGTACATCAGCAAAGTCGTCGAACATCTGTTTTGCCTAACAGCTAATAAATATTTCCTCAGAGCAGTCGATAGTTTTACAATCTCATATCAGTGGAGAAAGTGATCAATTAATTGATTCAAACAGACCAATCAGTGATTACAATAACGGCCGGGATATCTGTTATCGGTTCCAACAGAATAAATATTGACAACAAAAACAGGATTATTAAATCAATCGGTTATTATGACTGGATATCTGTGATCAATTCCAATAGACCATGCCACACAATGACTACGATAACGGGATATTTGTAACACATCAGTGAATACCTGTAAAAAGATAATCAGTTGTTCGAACGAAGTACAACAACAAATATGATCAAGAAATTACCTAAAACAGATCAATGATTGATTCCAAGAGATCAATGGCATCCAACAGTTCAGCAAGTTACTTACAGGGGGAACTCGATGAAGACAGAAACCAGATGACTTCCAGCAGATCAACAAATATCTTAAACACATCAAGTAATCACCTCAAACGGATCAATACGCTCTATCCACACCACCGTCTGGTGTTCTGTGAGAGTAAAGACTGAATGGCGGTGAGATTTTTCCTGTCCCAGAAAACACATCAAGCGTATATCCCTTCTTATGTATATACACTCCGCGACTTTACACTACGTACACAGGTTCGACCAGGAAGTTGGCAATGACACTTTATCCGTTCTGCCTGACTGCCCCTGCAGGCAGGTCGCAAAACGGTTAAGACGCTCAGCTGCCAATATAGAGAGTCCATGAGTGGTGTTGGTTCGAATCCCGCTCTCGCCCTTTCTCCTAAGTTTGACTAGAAAATCAAACGTCTAGTCTTTCGGATGAGACGGTAAACCGAGATTCCGTGTGTTGCACGCACTTGGCGCACTGAAAAAGAACCCATAGCACCGAGGGTGTTGTCCTCTAGCAAAATTATGTAAAAATATATCCACTCTGATAGGTATACAAATATATAAGCATGCACTCAAGGCCTGACAAGCTCGTTGGGTTATGCTGCTGTCGGGCATCTGCCCAGCAAATGTGGTGTAGCGTATATGGATTTGTCCAAACGCAGTGACGCCTCTTTGAGAAACTGAAACTGCTCCTGCATGTCAGTCAAGACCACACACACACACACACACACACACGCACGCACACACACACACACACACACACACACACACGCACGCACACACACACACGCACACACACACACAGAGAGAGAGAGAGAGAGAGAGAGAGAGAGAGAGAGAGAGAGAGTAGCAAATCATATGAGCGAGAATGGTCTGCAAATAACCGAAAAAACACACTTGATGCTTTTTAATAATGGATCAAGTCCAGCAACACTGCATTCCTTTAGAATTTACGATAACACCCTGGAATATAAAAAAAAAGTAGTTAAATTCCTTGGAGTGCATCTTACATCAAAATTAACTTGGAATCATCATATCGATTACATTTTAACAAAGGCCAGGAAAACATTAAACTTCTTGAAAATAGTATGGAAACAATCATGTAACTTCAAACCCCACATTTTGCTAAAAGGTCTGTAGTATCACCTTCACCTGTATGGGTACTTCAAAGAGCGCAATTTCATATCGATCATATTGATCTGACCAAAGATTACAACATAAATTTACTTACATCGCATGTACGAATCCATTTGGAAAAGAAATACCTTAGTCATCTAACGATATTTACAGACGGCTCTGTTGTAAATGATGGAGCTGGTGCTGCTTTCGTTATTCCAGACCTTAACTTTCAAAACTCATTTCATCTGGGAGAGAATAAGTCCATCTTCACAGCTGAACTCATAGCAATCCTAATGGCGTTAAATTTCATATCCTTTCCGAAAACTATATTTCAGATTCTATGTTATTCTAAATCAGTTCTTCATGCTATTGAACTTATAAAAGAAACGGTTAGGTATGAACTCACTGAAATCAACCATTTGATTCACGAACTTTTACTAATAGGCTCTTACATAACCTTTTGCTGGATTCTTTCTCATTGCGGTTTTTACTATAATGAAAAAGTTGGCATTTTGGCTAAAAAAAGGAGCCAGAAGTTCCATGAAGGAGTTAGATTTAAATATTTCGCTTTCACTACAGGATTGTTACACACCATGGTAAAAAAGTCCAATGGTCAAAATTTCAGCTTGAACAAAAACACACTGGTAACTCGGAGTTACATAAGAATATACAGAAAATGTATGGCTTCATGGGAGAACATTACCATAATGATTTTCATAAGAGGCAAATCATTTCTCTAATCTGCAGATGGAAAATGAATTGTTTTAAGACAAAATATGTCAGTAATGTTTCTTGCATCTGTGGTGCTCACATAACAGCCCATCATATACCAACTTGCGATATGTTAAAGTCTCAAATCATCTTCAGTGTTGACGATATTCAGCAGTCCATTGTTAATGTATGACTTTTTCAACTCCTTGTTAAATAGTCCAGTTGGTTCGCTGTTATAGTTGTTAGTTTTTTCATTACAAATATGTTATATAGTTATGCTGCTTTTTATTTTTTAAACAAAACTTAAATCAATCATTTTCTATATGTAACACACACACACACACACACACACACACACACACACACACACACACACACACACACACACACACACGCACTTTCACTTACTCGCACAGTAATTTCCCCACCACCCTCCACCCACTCGGTTTTCTTCCAACCCTCGTCTAATAACACTTACAGTGAAAAGACATAAAACTGAAGAACGAACACACTCCACAGCTCAGTTACACCACGTACACAGGTTCCACCAAGAAGTTGGCACTGACGCTTTATCCGTTCTGCCTGACTGCTCCTTCAGGTCAGTCAAGATCACACACACACACACACACACAAACACACACAGATAGAGAGAGAGAGAGAGAGAGAGAGGTGTTTTCTACTTTTCCCTTCTGTTCTTTTGCATTTCATTGTATCATTTTGTGGTTGTGCCAATACAGTGTATGCGAGGTTCTCGGTTCGAATTCCAGCCCCATCCTTCCTCACAAGTTTGATTGGAAAATCAAACGGACGGGGCGTTAAACCGATGTCCGGTGTGCACACGCACTTGGCGCACTGAAAAAGAACCAATAGCAACACAAGTCTTGTGTTCTGGTAAACTTATGTGGAAGAAATCCACTGTGGTAGGTAGGAAAATATATTTGCATGCACTCAAGACTGACTAGCACGGTGGGTTATGCTGCTGGTCAGACATATGTGGTGTAGCGTATATGGATTTGTCCAAACACAGGGACGCCTCCTTGACAAAATGAAACTAAATTTTTTTCCTGTTTCTTTCTAATCCACTAATAAAGCCTCGTATATTCTGAGAAATGGTTGATGAATAAATAAACACGGGTGTCACAAAAGAGGACTTTTCAAACGTTTAATGAATTTTCGCCTTCTTTAGGCTTCGTCAGACTCTGTTGCTAGATATAAAGTAAAACAAAAACAAAAAGAAAACGAGAGAGGCAAGGCCTTCAAGACTCACTTGTGATACACTTTAAAAAAAACACCTAATCGTTAAAATGTGTTCTGTATTTGTTATTATAAAGCTTCGCGTTAAAAAAAAAAAAAAAAAAGTCCTAACCAGATTCGAACCCCGCGTGTTCGGGTGAGAAGAAACTGCCTTATCCATTACACTTTCGTGGCTCCTTAACTGACGTTCTAAGATTTAACATTTGAACACACTTTTTTAAAGGGCGATAAATCAATTGCGGTATTCACAGTGAGAACGCTGTTTAAATCATATTATTCTGGTGTATCTTGGGCATTCAAAAAATCTTTAAAGGCAATAAAAAAAATTCTTTCTAATGGCTGTCGCGGCAATCACACTGCAACATTTAGCCGTTTTCACTAGATCTAGATAGATGTACAAGTTTAGTTACACCCGCCGGGAATGTAGTACGACACGGTCGATTCAATTTCTATGTTCATTCTAGTTTTATAGTTTTAAAGCTGATATGAAAATTTAGTATTTTGTTAAACTAATAACATGTAGAGCCAAGTACAAGTACTTCTAAACGTCGTAAGAAGTGAAAAGGACTTCATTTTGAGAAAAGTTAAGACTGGAAATTTTTTCGTTTCATCGTGATCAGTTCAAGGGTATTAACTCGCATGGTTTACAATGTTTAACTGTGAATTCCAACTGATTCTGTGGATATTTTTGTGGCAGTTTGGGGCATAATCCAGTAAGTGATAAGGCGTTCACAAATCTTTCTCTGAATAAATATTTAACGGTCTCCTTCTCCATCTTTCCATCACATGTTATCGTGTATTGTCCATTTAATATAGGATTGAACAGGCAGGTCAACAACTTGAAACAAAATGGCGTCGTTCGCGTTCGCGAAGAATATGAGCACGCGCTTTGAATGTGTATAGATATGTGTACGCAATTGATTTTTGCCCATGACCTTCAGGGCTTAGCCAACAAATCTGTAAAGTCCACTCGTATTGATTTTAGTATTTTCCGAAAAAGACCACTTGGGCGAATGAACATACTGAAAGCCCTGTACACTGAGAGTAAAACACACAAGATTTTTATGTACTGAGTTTAATTTCAAAATGTAATGTTTAAGATGAGAAAGATCAGTTTAAAGCAAATTAAGTCCCCTAGCATTAATTACAGAGTAATTTCCCTTTTTTACTATCTGCACCAAAACGTTTGCAAAATAAATAAAACTTCCATGCTTAGCAAAAGAAGTTCCTGTTTGAACAAAAAATGATAATAATGACTGCTCTTGTTGTTGTGTCAGAATATCAGATCAAAGTGCCAAGTTTAGAGAATACAAAAAATATAAATATAACAGTAAATGCAGTTTGCGTATAATTAGGCTTCTTTTTTTTCTTTTTTCTTTTTTTTTTTGTGCCCATCCCATAGGTGCAATATTGTTTTAAACAAGATGACTGGAAAGAACTGAATTTTTCCTATTTTCATGCCTAATTTGGTGTCAACTGACAAAGTATTTGCAGAGAAAATGTCAATGTTAAAGTTTACCATGGACACACACACACACACACACACACACACACACACACAACCGAACACCGGGTTAAAACATAGACTCACTTTGTTTACACAAGTGAGTCAATAAATGGTAGTCAAAAAATCCCAAAACATAACAGATATAAGAATCATAAATAGGTTATCAAAATCATTCTTTCATCTCGGTATATCTCTGTTACAGTTCTTGTCGCTAAAGACAGAAGCGTATCATAAACATAGGTGAAGCAAAAAGAAAAGAAAAAAAGAAGTAGCAAAAAAGATCCGAGCAATCAAAGCAAGGGAAAGGACTTAGTGCTTTAGAATTTTCTTTTTCTGATCGCGTTTACCTCCCGTAGCAGTCAGTCCACATGGACATACACACACACACACAAGAAACGTAAACGTGTGCTCAAGCGATCTCTCTTACTGCCGGTTTCTTTACAGTCTGTTTCAAGACAGAGAGGAATTTATTTCGCATACTATGTGATTTATTTTGTTGTTGTTGTTGTTGTTGTGTGTGTGTGTGTGTGTGTGTGTGTGTGTGTGTGTCTGAGGACATGTGCTCATCTTTTAAAATTCTTCATCAATTCAAACAGACATGTAAAACTCAGTTTTGAGTATTTTGACATTAACATCGACAACGTACCCTGCTCATGTTTAACATGAATGAAATCTTCTCTCAATGAAAAACAACAACAACCCAACCTTACAAGCAACTGAACAGATGCAGATAGTGCAATTAATTACAGACATCAATCTGTACAAGTAACAACAATCAAACAGTGCAACTAAAACTACTACCAACAACGTGTATTACAATGCTAAATAGCACTCTTCATTAGAATAAAGTGTGAACCTTCAGGGCAAACAAATGAGCGTGAACAACCACCAGCTATAAACCAAAGGATGGTAAATACTCATAAATGCCACAAAAGTACAAATAAATATGTAATATTATTATTTTGGAATCATTCACAAAGAAGCAAATTGCACCTGCAAACCAAAAGTAACACTGGGAAAAAACATGAAACAAACAGGTTGTATGTAATTGCTTCATGTAAACAACACAGTCCACACATGTTAACTTTTACCCTATGTCGTGGATTTAGCAGAACCACTTTTGCCTTTAAAAACAACGGAAAATCCCTTTTTTATCAGATCAAATCTATATTTCCTGCATGCTACATAACCTATACCTGAATTGTTTTTCCTTTTTTCTACTGTCTAGATTAATTAGTAAATAAACAAACAAAACACATCTTGCGAATAGCAACTCCTGTTCCGACTTTGTTGGCCTTACAGTCCCCCACTTTCTACAGAACAGAACGTTTCAACAACAACAAAATTGTGAACCTCTTATTTAATCCCCTCTTTTCAACTGACTCAGCCTCTAACCCATCTGTCGTTTTCGACGCCACGGCAGCCTTTGGTTTTGGGTTTGTATGTATGCCACCCCTCCCCCTCCTGCCACCCCTCCCCCTCCTGCCACCCCTTCCCCCATCCCCCCAAAAGGATGTGGGTCCTACTGACCCACGACGTACAGACAGCGTAACGTTGTTAAATTGACTGTGGGTTTGTGGGACCCACGACGCACAGATAGTGTGGACTGTTTCTTTATCGAGAATGTGCCTGTCAGACCCACAACGTAGGAATAAGAACATAACTGATTGCGGTCAATGTTATTTTCAAATCAAAACAAGTTCCATACATTTAACGACAAATTAGATTCAGGCTCCATGCACTTAATTAAATCAACATCATTCTGTAAACGTACGGTGAACAATGCTCGTAAATTCAAGGAACCTTAAAAAAAATATATAAAAAAATCAGGCTCCATGCACTTAAATAATCATAATACTATGAACCAAGCCCGTGAATCAAGGAACGTTCATGGTTTCCATGTACTCATGGTAAAAAATGTCCCAATGTACTTTAATTAACATGACTGTAAAAAAAAAAGTCTTTAAGTACTTAAAGTAATACCATCAAACAGTCTGAATGTATTGAGATTAAACATCATACTATAATCAGAAACCATGCCCTTAGATTAAGAAACATGTTAGAAAAAAAAGCAACAACACAGGTTCAATGGGCGAACCAGGCTCCATACACTAAATTGTAGTAGACCCTGCGTACTTAAAGTAAAATCATATAAAAAAATAACCCATGAACTAAAGTTAACATCATATTAAAAACGGGCTCAATGAACATAAGTCAACAACAACATTAAAAACAGAAGCTGTGTATTCCAGTAAGCATATTAAAAGCACACCCTGTGCATTTAACAGCATATTAAAAGCAGGCTCAATACACATAAAAAAAGACCCTACGTATTCTAGATTAACATTCTGTTAAAAAAAAAAAAACAAAGAAAACAAGCCCCATACATATCAAATAATCAATATAATCCTAAAAATGTATGAACGGATAAATATAATTTATTTACAACAACAACAAAAAAGACACCGTGCACTTCTGCAGCACGAACAACAACAAAAAAGCGAACAAAACACAACAAAACCACAGACCGTCTCCACACAAGTCCCCATCAACGAAGCACTGGACGATCCGCCAACACTTCTTGAGACCCAGAAAGCAATCCGTCTGCTATCCAGTGGCAAATCACCTGGTTCAGACTCCATACCAGCAGAGGTCTACAAGGTCTACAAGGATGGAGACACTGTGCTGAGAAGCTCCATCAGTTGTACTCACTCATGTGGAAAGAAGAGACGATCCCCCAGGATTTCAAAGATGCATCTATCATTCACTTGTACAAGCGAAGGGGGAACCGGCAAGCCTGTGATAACCATCGGGGCATTTCCTTGCTCTCCATCGCAGGCAAGATACTTGCCAGGATCCTACTAAACCGCCTCACAGCACACCTTAACCAAGGTCATTTGCCTGAGAGCCAATGTGGATTCCGGAAAGAGCACGGAACCACCGACATGGTGTTTGCTGCAAGGCAGCTGCAAGAGAAATGTCAGGAGCAAAATGCTGATTTGTTCTCCACCTATGTCGACCTCACTAAGGCCTTCGACACCGTGAGTAGAGAGGGACTGTGGAAAATCATGGCCAAGTACGGATGCCCTCGGAAATCTGTTTCCTTGGTCAGCCAATTCCATGAAGGCATGCAGGCTCGAGTCCAGAACAATGGTGAAACATCTGCTCCTTTTCCTGTCACAAATGGTGTCAAGCAAGGCTGGGTCCTGGCGCCAACACTGTTCAGCCTCATGTTCTCTGCAATGCTTACTGATGCCGTCAGAGATGGCGATGTTGGAATCGGCCTAATGTACCGAACAGATGGCAAGCTGTTTAACCTCAGAAGGCTTCAAGCAAAAACGAAGGTCATGACAGACATCATCAGAGACTTTTGTTTGCTGATGATTGTGCCCTCAACGCTGGATCTGAAGCTGACATGCAACTCAGCATTGACAAGTTTTCTACTGCCAGCAGGAACTTCGGCCTTACCATCAGCACGAGGAAAACTGAAGTTCTCCATCAGCCAGCCCCAGGGAAACCCCACGTTGAGCCCAACATCACAGTCAACGGTCAAGAGACTCAGTGCGGTGGAGCGGTTCACATACCTTGGCAACACACTGTCACGAAATGCGACCATCGACAATGAAGTGAATGTCAGGATTGCAAGAGCAAGCGCAACCTTTGGCAGACTCTATGCAAATGTCTGGAACAGAAGAGGCATTGGTTTTGAGACCAAGCTAAAGGTATACAGGGCAGTAGTTCTCCCCACACTACTGTACGCCTGCGAAACTTGGACAGTGTACCAACGACACGCCAAGAAGCTGAACCACTTCCACACAACATGCCTCAGGAAGCTACTGAACATCAAGTGGCAAGACAGGACCCCAGACACAGAGGTGCTTGCAAAAGCCACCCTTCCCAGCATCTTCACCATCCTGATGCAGTCACAGCTTCGCTGGGCTGGACACGTGGCGCGCATGCCAGACCATCGGCTGCCCAAAAGGCTCTTCAATGGCGAGCTGCAACAAGGGAAGAGATCACACGGAGGTCAGAAGAAGCACTTCAGAGATACTCTGAAAGCGTTTGATATCAACCCTGACTCCTGGGAGGAATCTGCAGTGGACCGTGATAAATGGCGCGCTGCTGTACACAAAGGCGCCAAGTTGTGCGAGGCCAACAGGACTGCTGCAGCTGTTCAGAAGAGGCAGGCCAGAAAGTCACGGGCAAACAAGCTCCCTGAAAATGATATGCCTGTCTTTGTCTGCCCCAACTATCAGCGAACATTTCGTGCGCAGATTGGACTATTCAGCCATCTGCGCATTCACAGATAGATTCGTGAGCATCCCCCCACCCCACCACCAGCCTCCCCCCATCCCCCAGTTTCAGTTTCAGTAGCTCAAGGAGGCGTCACTGCGTTCGGACAATTCCATATACGCTACACCACATCTGCCAAGCAGATGCCTGACCAGCAGCTTAACCCAACGCGCTTAGTCAGGCCTTGAGAAGAAAAAAAAAAAGAAAAAAGAAAAAAAAGGTGAATAAATAATAGATAAGCTTACATAAATAAATAAATAATAATTATAATATAAAAAAGGTAGTAGTAGTAGTAATAATAATAATAAATAAATAAATAAATAAGACAGCAATGATGATAAATAAGCAAATAAATGTAAAACATGAAGACACATTCACACATACACCCACACATGCATAACAGATATGCACCAAACATGCAGTTTCACAGATATGAAAGCACAGTCAAATACATATAAACGTACATGAGTTCCAATAATAATAATAATAATAATAATGGATACTTATATAGCACACTATCCAGAAATCTGCTCTAGGTGCTTTACAAAAACGCTTTTGATAACATAAAACATTATATCTATGTTACATACACACACCAAAATGTGACCACACACACACACACGCACGCACGCACGCACGCACGCGCACACACACACGCACGCACGCACACACACACACACACTGCATACATACATTTTAACATACATGTGTATCTAACAGCTACCCTAACAAATACGCACACATAGGCAGGCACAAACTTACATAAACACACGCACACACAATACACATTCATATACATGCATGTAGTTGTGGACCTGCCACAATTGAACTTATTGCTGAGGGAAAAGGTGAGTTTTGAGACGAGATTTAAAAGATGCGAGGGAATCAGAATGACGGAGGTTATCAGGGAGCTTGTTCCACGTCTTTGGCGATTGAAAAGAAAACGATCTGTGTCCATAGGTCTTACTTCTGACGTGAGGTATCCTGAGAAGTCGAGTATCAGAGGAAGAACGGAGCTGGCGAGACGGGGTATAGATATGGATGAGTTCAGAAAGATACTTGGGGCCAGATCCGTTGACTGCAGAAAAGGTCAGAGTGGATAGCTTATAGTCTATTCGATCAGAAACAGGCAACACACACACACACACACACACACACACACACACACACCACACCACACATTACCCTGCACCTCCTCTACTCCCCTCCTCCACACACTCATTTCTAGTCTACGTATCGCAGCTTCCACGGCACACACACACACACACACACAGATGAACACTTACATGTACAAGCACACACACATACGCCCATATCTCCCACCCCCAGCCCCACACACATATATACAAAGATATATATATATATACGTTCCAATATCCTGTTGCTCCCACAGTGTAGGCATGCATACACTCACATACCTCATCCTCTACCCCACCTCCCCCCGCACCCCCACCTTCCCCTCACACACACACACACACACACACACACGCACGTGCACAGAACTCTCCTGACACTTGTGTACACTTACACTCTCGCGCATGCACAAACGCACTCAAAAACACATACCCACACATACACACAAGCACACACATACACACACGCACAGAGGCTGCCACTGATTGGCCGCAAGAGGGATAGGAAAAGAAAAACCAGCTGGATGACAACGATGGTCATCATCAATCTCGATGGACACACACCACAACCAACCATTTTAATGCTACGCAGTGAAGAAAAACGAAATCCGAAGAAAGACTGGTTAGTCAGATGATTTATTTTACAGTTGAAAGAAAGGTCCAGAGTCTGTAGCTGGTCCAAAGCGGCAAAGTCCTGACCAAAGTAATGGTCCAGGAACGTGTCTATTACAAGAGTGTGAAGCGATGGTAAGTCGTTGAACACACGGTCTGGATACTCTCCCAGGTCTCTCATGTCATTGACATACAGTCTGAGTTCCTGTACAGCTGACAAGGGAGCGAAGACGCCAGGAGGAAGGACGGAGGACGTCATTTCCAGCTGGTTGTTGGACAAGTCCAGAAAAAGCAAACGTCCCAGTCCTGTCAGTGATTCAACACCCAGCTTCTCCAGATGATTGCCTTCCATACTGAGCCAGGTCAGTTCATGCACAGAGGAGAATGTGCCATTGAGCAGCTCGTTCAGCTGGTTGTTGCTCACGTCCAATCGCTGGAGACCTGACAGACCCTGAAAAGTGTCTGCAGAAACGTTCCTCTGCAGCTGGTTGTGGTCCAGTTTCAGAGACCTGAGAAATGTCAAGCCTAGAAAGGCATAGAGATGGATGAGGGTCAGCTGGTTGTAGCTCAGGTCTAGACTCTCCAGATGGCTCAGCTCGCTCAGCACGGATGGCTCCACTGTCTGCAGAAGGTTGTGACTGAGATTCAGCTGGCGCGCCTGCTGCATCTCCCGGGACGAAATCCCCCGCAGGGATGATATCTGGTTGTAACTGCTATCCACATGAATCACCCCCTCAGGCCAATGCACAGGAAGTGACGTCAGTCCAGCATGGCTAAAACTGACTACAGCTGTGTGCTTGTTTGTTGGACAGGCTGCATTGTCACAGAGACCACTCCTCAAGGACATGCACAGAGCTGTCCACGCTGCCAGCAGGACTCCCCCCATCATTCTCTTGGACTGTCATCTGTTCTAACACACCTCGTGTAGCACACCATCAGTACAATCGTTCATTTTTAACACAACGTCAAATATTGCTCGTCCAGAATAAATCCAGACTTTCTCTAGACTAGCAGGAAATGCCCCCTTTCGGGGGTAAACTAAGACCAGTCATAAGTGTCCCTCCTTAATTGGAATCTACCCATCCCCAATTCGTCTCCAGTAGATATTGGAGTCATTTTGGGATAGCTTGAAATGAGCCCCAGGGTAATTAGGCCACTCTCCCTTACTTAGTTGACATCAAATTCCAACGAAGAAGGAAAGCTTATCGTGCCATTTTAGGCATGCCGCGAATGACCCAGATATAAAGCTGGCATAACCCAGAACGACCACCGTTATGCAACTTTCTGTCTTCGATTCTTGCCCTTTGGATGGTTTTTCTTTCACCATCCCGTTTGCGTGTCTCAGTGAAAGTGGGCGAGTTCAGTGATCGATACGTTAACCTTGTTACACTTTTATTCATTTGTGAGTCGCCAAACCAAGTGTCTCTGGGTAACCAAAGGACAAAATAAATAGTCTTTTGGCCTGAACCATTTGAAACGCTGTCCCCGAAAAAAAGTGGCGAAAGTCCAGAAGTAAAAAGTCCATCGTCCTTGAAAACATTTCTTCCCTTGCACTCATATCCGCCACCTTGTAGTTATGAGGTCAACCCAAGCAAGCCTAGAAGTCGGCCCCCTTTTACTTCAAAGTAGTCATCGCACATCTGTTTTGCCTTACAGCTAATAAAACATTGCTTCTGAGCAGTCAACAGTTTCACAAAATCATAATGTCAGTGAATCGCGACATCATTTGATCAAAGAATTGATTCAAACAGACCTATTGATGACAACAGTAATGGGATAGGCTATGCAGGCCCAATTGCAAACGACCAAGTCGAAGAAACCAGCTCAACGTTGCATTGTATGATCGTCAAATGTAGCTCTTGATGTTTTTGAAGGCTTTCTCTGATTGGTTGCATCAGGAAAAGTTCGTCTATTCCTTTTCAACAGTTTTTTGCCCCTTCTTCTTTTTTTTTTTTTTTTTTTTTTTGGGGGGGGGTTGTTTTTTTCAAAGGTTAAAATTATAGGGGTGCCTGAGACTAAATGCGAACGGACAAGTCTAACTGCAAACGATGGGTTTGGATACATGTGGACGATTAAAACAGATCTTGAACTGATTAGACAAAACATATTATTAGAACATTGCATCAGACTTTTGTCTTGCTGGTTTTGATCTCTCTCTCTCTCTCTCTCTCACACACACACACACACAAACACACCCCAGCACACCCTTTTGTGAGTGCTCAGTAACTGTGTAGCATCGTTCGCAAATAGACTCGCATCAAAATATCCTGTGGTCTAATTGCAAATGACATTATTTTTTAGATTCCTGTCAAAACTGACGTTCTGATCTATCACAAACATGCTTGCTTAATTCTCCCAGCACTAGTAATGCACATTTCAGTCATATCCAATCAATTATTTTAAACTGTGTCATACTACTAGCTTCCCTTGATTTTAGGATTTTGAAAGCAAGTTTGTGAACTTGATCCGCAGTGGTGCCCAAAGAGAAGAAAGAGGGTGGAAACAGTCAAAAATAGCTGATGTTTGACTGGTCCTTGGAAATGGATATTCATTAAAGGTATCAGAACGAGGTCGAAACAGATGTTAAATTGTGAAATGTGTGTGACGAGAATGCTTCGAAGTAGGGCGGTACACGAATCGTTCGCAATGACATGCTGTTCGCAAATGGGCCTACCTACCCTATCTATAATCGATTCCAACAGACTAAATAATGACAATATCAACAGGATATAAATGGAATCGATAATGACAACTGTATATATGTAATGGGTTCCAAAAGACTAAACGATGACAACGACAACGGGATATTTGTAACACATCAGTGAATAACCGTTAAGTTAATTAGTTGGGCAATATCCGCATTTCTTCCCCTGTACTTTTCCGTTTATAAGATGGAAAAACATAAAAATTGGTTAATAACATTGTAATATATACTCTACATTTCTTCCCCTCCACTCTTTGACTGGCCTTCTTTACGTCTCTTGACAGGGGAAGAAATGTAGAGTACATATCACAATGTTATTTAAACAAATTTACGATTTTTCCGTCTAAGGAACGAAACAGAATGGAAAGAACACCAGGGAGGAAATGTGGATATTGCCATTAGATGTACATAAGTAGTACAACAGCAAATCGGGCAAATCTGATGTTCTGTGAGAGTAAAGAATGAACGGCGACGACCGATGAGACTTTTCCTGTCCCAAAAAGAAACCAGGAAGGATAGGTGGACTTTCCCCGCTCTGACTGACAGCTCATGCGTATCTACACACACACACACACACGCGCGCGCGCGCGCGCACAAACACACTCATGCACGCACACAATGAAACACACACATACTGAAACATACACACTGAAACACACACACTCTTACACTAAGACAGACGAAGAGAGACTTAAGACAAAGAAAGAAACAGCCTGCAGACTGCCCAAGACAGACAAGCTGACATACACAGGGTTCCCATTAATCACACACACACACACACACACACACACACACACACACACAAATAGTAAGAAGAGAAGAAGATAATGATGAAAACATTTTTTTAATTCAAGAGAATATAATTGAAGAAAATATACAAACAAAATATCACGTTTGCACTGAACCTTTAAAATCAAGCTCTGGGATCAAGATATCACAGCTGTCTAACCGAACACAAAGACAGTTTCTGCTCAATGTATGCATGGCTTGGCTTCGCGAAGGAAGATTCAGGTAGTGAGTCGCCCACGTCTGCTGCAGGCTCGCTGGTGGCTGACGAGGTCAATTTGGGACAGGCAGGTCCGTCTGCAGCGGCTGTAAGGAAAAGTCTGTTCCTGGTCGGTTGCTGTGACGTCACGGGTTTTCCTCCTTTTCCCTTTTTCCTTACGACGGGATCTGCGCGTGTCATCGTAAGAGGTGACACCTGACAGCGTCATTAATCAACATAATTATGAAATATCTCCACTACTGCCGACGATTCATGTTTGGTTAGTTCGCGTGCCAGTATCATTTACACGTTTTTGATTTCAGCTTTTGTAAAACGTCTGTCTTCTGACTGTCCACTGATTATTTGATTTGTGTATATACTTCCAGCGTAGAGTACACAAAGATTTCAGCATACAAAAAAGAGAAGGGCATGCAGCTTAGTGGATCTAAGTCCCTTGCGTCGTGTCGATTAATTGAAACTTAAGAGAGACTAGCAGACGCGTTGTCTTTGTCAAACACAATATTACACTCAGCCTAACTATGCCTAGTGAAACTACCCGATTATTAAATGTGAAGCTAACAAGAGAGAGAAAGAAAGAAAGATAGAATAGATAAATAAGAAAAGACACACATGTGGATACAAACAAGAGGAATAGATAGACAAGCAGAAGACAGATTAAGCACTTAGATGTCTCTGCACAAGATTCAGCGCTATATAAATACTGTCATCATCATTATTATTATTAAGACAGACCAACTGCTCCTAACGAAACAATACCAAAGAATAGAATGACGCCTTTTCTCTTGCCAACTATTTCCATTGCATAAGAAAATCAGAAGCAGCCGCTGACCGTACCCGGGTGACCGGAGGTGAGTGGAGGGAAACCGAGCCAGGGTGGTGGTAGGAAGCACACGTTGAGAGAACTCGGAGACAACTGTCGTCCTCTCCATATTAGTGACTGCCGTCACTTTACCCCCACCCCCACCCTCTGTTCATACTTTCCTTCTCTCAACATCAAGGTATGATGCGTCGTCTCAAAGCGGAAAACGTTCAACAGTTGTGTTAGTCTATAACATGTGAACATGTCGTAACTGAGAGTAAGGAATGAAAAGCCACATAATTTGGGGCACTTTTCTTTCTTATTCTATATTTGACGGTGAATATTGGTGAGGATGACGATGAGGATGACGATGCTGCTGTGGATTTTCAGAGATCCATTTAGGGTTGAAGCTACTTTTACCGTAAGTTTCCTTTCATCATGTATATCAATGTCAACCAGGCCCTGCAGTTACAGACACCTGCGGTGTTGGTCAGGAAATTTGAGCAACACTCTCAAATACGCATCCGTGAAGTGAATTAACTTCGACTATGAAGTCCCAGTCTTCCCATTTGAGTTCACAGCATACTCAACTCTGGGTAGGAATTGGCTACGGCTGATGGGGCTCAAACCCGCCTTCTCTCAGTCGTCAGTCCACGACGCTAACCACTTCACCACACAGCTGGTTTGCTTTTTACCTTTGGCATACAAAAGGAAATCATGTGGACATAGACAGGCCAACAAGACCGCGCTATCTTTTCTTCTAACTCACATAATACCCAACAAAGAAACAAACCCAAATGATCTGAACTGACGACACTGCTGATAAATTCTGACACATTTTGTCCACGGTCCAACCAAAAAGTTTGCTTTACAAACGTTTTAACCACGCGGAGTTGCTCCCAAACATAAGAAACGTTGCCGTCAAGGTGAAGATAACCTCTACGGTGATCAACCCACGTTGGTGTAGACGCAATGAACGCGGTGCACGTGGCTGTGTCAGTTGTGGTTTTTCCTGAAGTGCTGGGAAAGGTCCTCCAACGTGTGCAGCAGCTTCAGTCTCCCGAAGGCCGACTGCCAGGCCATGTTGGGCTGAGCCCCCTCCCCGCGCTGGCTGGACGTCAGGCGTTTCTGCAGCTGACTGCTCACCGAGTCTCGCCGTGAACGTGAGCGAGAGCGCCGCGGTGAGGGGGTAACCTTCCCCGCTGACTGATACTGTGTGCTGTCACCGGGACCCAGGCTGGGAGCTGAAGGCTTGGCTTCACCTGCGAGGGTTGTTCTGTCTCGGACCCGGCTGGCCTGGTGGGACAGTTCGGACATGGTGGGCACCTGCCCGCTTCGGCGCGGTCCTGGACGACTGGCGTGTGCCTCTGGGGAATGGGCGGGCTCAGCTGACGTGGTGTCGTCCATTGCTGACCACTTGCCTTCGCTCAGTGCAGACACCGGTGACGTCACTTCCAAGGATTCGCGTCTGACGGACAAGGAGGAGAACTTGGCTGAGGTCATGTCCGACACAGTGTCTTCATAATTATTGTGGACTTCGTTAGCATGGGTGGATCCCTGGGACATCACCGTTAGCTTTGTAATGATATTGTCTGTCTTCATAACATCACTGTGTTCAGGAAATTCATCTGCAGTGTCCTGTGAAAGAAGAATGGGCGGCAAGGCGTCACCAAGAAAGGTCGCATCATCCACACGGTAGCCGTACTTCATAGAATAGAGAACGGCTGCATGTCGGACAATGCCATCTGGCACCTTAGACCCGGGGTTATGACGCTTCAGCTTCAACTTCCCGCTAGAGCGTGGGTCAACAGAAGGGGGGCCGGGGACAGAAGGCACATCCGGCAGGTCTTTGATGCCGTGTTTGGAGGCCAGGCGGTCCACCAGTTTGAAGAGCCGTTTGGAACTGGAGGAGGGCATGTGCTGCAGTTTGATCAGATCCCCGAAGGAAACGCCCGCCTTCCCCACTCGCTTCCCTTTGTCTTCCAATGCCCTGCTCAAAGCTGGCAGGCTGGCAGGGTCGTCTGAGAGTTCTGACTCGTCCGCTTCTTTAGGAGTGCCACGAATCTCGTTCTTAGAGAAAGCTTTCGTGTTCAGGGAAGTAATGGATACAGTCTGCACAGGCACACCAGCGGAAGGTGCGACAGGGGCTTTGCTGAGTGTAACAGAAGGGCTGTCGTCAAGGTCCACCTGTGTGGGTTTGTCTGCACTGTGGTTGCCGCTTCCTTCACCCTCTTCGTCGATGATGGGCAGAAACAGCTCCACGTCGCATGATTTAATCAACGTGCTGTTGTCTCCGAGACCAGACGACGCTTCTCCGCGCTGGTGACAGACATCGTGTCCATGGGATTTTGCTTTGTGGGTTGGTTTCGCTCGGAGATACGGCAAACTGCCTTTAGTGAGGAACGCTTTGTAAGACTGTGGGTTCCCACCGTCTTCACGACCTCTGGCACCTCCTTGCTCAGCAGTTTCGACGACCGAAGCAGTGTTTTCTCCGACAACCTCAGCAACGTCGTTGGGATCTGCTTGCAGGACTGAGGGTGCATCCTGCGGCTGAGTGGATGGGTCGGAGTTCTGACCGGCGGCCAGTTCACCGGCAGTGCTCTGCACATTACCCTCAGCTCGATTCTCCGGAAGTGGTTTAGACGTCACATGTGAGGCCAGCTTCACGGCTTCTTCTGCTTGTTTGAACGACTCGGCTTGCTGCCTCAGCCTCTCCGCGTCCTCCTTCACCTTGGCTTTGCGCTGCTTCTGCTGTTTTCTGCTGTCGTGCAGTTTCCGAGAGTACCTTCTCATGGACCTCTTCAGCTGCTTCTGCTCTCTCCCGATCTGGGTGACGTGGTAGCGGAGGTCCCGCTGGTAGGTGTCGATGGTCCTGCGGAACTGAACCTCGCTGCCCGCCACGCGGGTGATGGTCACCTTGTTGATCTCGCTCTGCAGGCCCGCTGCACGTGCGTAGGAACCGGGAATCAGCGCCATCTTGGAAGCTCCGAATAGTTTGATTCTGTGACAGAAAAGGGAAATAGTAGGTTAAACGTTTTTACACTGTTTGAAAAAAAGGAACAGATAAGGGAAATAGTCGGTGTTTTGACACTTTTTTTTTCCAAGAAAAAACACAAGCATGCACGCGCACACACACGTACTCGCGCACACCCGATACACACAAGTACATGCGTACACGCAATAGTTATAAATCCACCGTACTGGGCTCAGTTCACACGGTGTCTTATTTCTTCACGTTATCAAAGATAATCTCGGGACTGCTGAGACAATTATTTGTCTTTTAGCAAGAACTGACAGCAACACTCTCTCTCTCTCGTTATTGTGAAGTCGGGTGGTTGCAAAGCAGATATGACATATCAATCAGCTGACTGGAAGAAAAAAAAAGTGGCGCTGCGTTGTGGCGACGCGATCCACTAAGGAAGAGCGATCTACATTTCACATGGAACTCAAGAAATCTGCTTCAGCAATATTCTGAAATAATACAATGCAATGTAATCTTACCAAATGGGCCACTCAATGTGCGGTTTGTCCGCTATTTAGGTAAATGTGCAAAGAAAGCGCAACTGTTACGGTGTTGTCTGACATCCTACAAACTCTGGAATCCTGTCAAAATTCATTTCCCACAGGTCTCTATCAGGTTGTACTCGATCACATCTAGATTATTACTCTTCAAATAAAAATGTGGTGTTTGCAATCTCCCTTATAGACAGTCAGCCGCAGGTCATAATGTCTTTGACTCCAGTGAAGAGAAAAGAAAGGGGAGCGGCTCCAAACCACCCACCCCTCCCTCCGACCATCCCTCTCTCTCTCTCTCTCTACGGTGCCCCATAGACAAAAATCCGCACACCCCTTCAGCCGCACAAGTCATGTTCGCTGAGCTCTGCTCTGACTGCTTGTGTCACAGACGCTACCAGACGCGCTCGTTTGTTCTGCCTTGTTCAACGAAGACCTCGCTTTCTTTGTTGTCAAACCTGTCTACCCCCCCTTCGCTACCCTCCACCTCCTACCCTTCGGCCCTTTCCCTGGAACCCCTCTGCTACCCCCTCCCCCCGCTTAACCCTACTCACCTCCACCCTTTATGTTCGTCAGTTATTGACCAACCACCTGTTCGTGTGGTCCCACAAAGAAGCGGTCACTGAAGCACTGTCCCACGTTCTCTTGTCGTGAGACAGTCAACAGCCACCTGTTTCCTGGCTGTGAAAAATATTATCGTCCTACGTCCTCGCGCCTTCAGTGTTGGGAAAAGAGATTCTTTCTGGTCTGAGGATTCTGACTCCATCAATTTTGTTTTATGAAGAAATAATCGTGGTTCATTCACTTGCTCATCTCTGTCTAGCCAGAACATTTTAAGGGTAACCGGGACTTTTTTTTTTCTCTCTTTCCTCATCCTACCTAGAACACTGACATAACAGAAGTTCTCACTGTTAGCTAACTGGACACTTCCCAAGTTCCTTTTGTCGTAAGTCTCTAGAACACTGACATAAGAGAACTTCTCTCTGTTAGCTGACTGAACAGTTCCTTAATTCCTTTTGTCGTAAGTCTCCCTTACAACCTCCGATACTCTGACTCCCTCGCCTCATTTAAATCTGGCTTCAATACTCACCTTAAATTTCTCTCAGCAATGAGTTTCGTTCAACATTCTTGTTCAACATTACACTTCCGTACATGTGGTATGCTTGAGTATATGTGTATGCATATGCATGTGTACATATATCATATCATTATGCATGTGTGTGCTAGTGTGTGCGTGTGCGTGTGTGTGTGTGTGTGTGTGTGTGTGTGTGCATGTGGAGGACGGTATGTATATATGTATATTTGAATGTATGCTTGTAAGTATGCACTGTGTAACAGTTTATATACGTGTAAAGTTTGCTGGGTACATTTTTGTGAGTATATTAACGCTGATGTACTGTGTTGTGTATAATATAATGTGTTTTGTAAAACACCTAGAGTAGTTTTTACATTGTGTTATATTTAAGTATCGAGTAGTAGTGGTAACAGAAGTAGTATCCTTATCATTTTCTACATTATTATTATCATCATCATTAATTAAGTCGTCCTCTGCCTCTGGAAATGGAATTATCCTCCTCTTGCCCTAACAGAAAGTTATCGGTCCAGTGTCAAAGCTCATCTCAAAATCGATCTTTTCCAGAACAATCTGCCCCAATAACTATGCAGAAAGAGCTATCTCAGTCTTATAACTGGGATGCGTTTTGTGCGGGAGGCGGAGTGGGGGTGCTGGGGAAGACACAAGCGAGGAGAGGGGACAGGTTGAGTCACTTAGTTTTGCTCAGCAACAGCCAACAGGTTTTATGTTTACCATCTTATATCATCTAGCAACGTTTATACGACTTTATGATGTAAGACTAGCGTTCATACAGATTAGAACGAGGACAGTAAGGGGAGGGGGGGCGGAGGAGGGGAGATGGCGGAGGAAGCAGTTGGAGTGTGGCAATTTCGTCTCTTTGTTCCAAAATAGGAAGTGCGAATGAAGGAAAGTCGATTTTTATTCATCTATTTTACAAAACACAGACAAGCGTTATGTAGAAAATTCTTTCCATTGTTTTTCTTTCTTTATGTTTTCTTTGTCTTTTTCCCCCCTTTCTTTTAACAATACTATTATAATCATTGTTCATTAAAAAGGCAAGCTGTGTCTCATAAATAACAAATTAATTTTTGAAATATATTTCAAAACATATTTTAAAAACTCCACGCTCCTTTGGATGTAATCATTATTTTTTGTTGACCTTTCTCATTGAGGATGGGAGGTGGGGTGGGAGTGATGGAAAGATCGTGCAATCCCACCAACCCATGACGTACAAGATACAGATAAGCGATAAGATTACAACCGCTGCAGCCAGACTAACTGGAACTGTTCTGTATGTAAAATCCACGGAGTCAACAAGCTTGACTCCTAACCTGAGTCTTTTTGCAACACCAACACTGTCAGCTCTTCAAAATAATGGTTGTCATAAACAGGAGCAGTGGCCATCCGTTGGTTAGCTCTATACTTCTCTGCAATCCTTGGGCTTCTGCTAAGTCGGTCAGACAGTCAATGTCCAAGGGACACTGCCCCACACATACCCCTCTCCTTCCTTCTCTCTCCTTCTGTGCTCTTCTGAAATTCCTGACCCTCCTACCATGTCTGTCAAGGAGACAGTCCAACGGATACCCCCCGACCCCCATCCCACCCCTCTCTCTCTCTTCTCTGCTACTCTACAATTCCTAGCTTTCCCACATACTGCCAGACAGTACAACGGACACTTTCCTCCCCTACCACCCACCACTCTCCTCCTCTCTCCTTCTGTGCTCTTCTGAAATTCCCGGCCTTCGCACAATGCCTGTTAGGAAGACAGTCAGACGGCTCTTCTCTCCCTCTCTCTCCATTGCTTCTTTCCAAAACCCGGCCTTCCTATCGTACTCTCAAGGACTAAACAAAGGATATTTTCCCTCGCCTCCTATCCCCCCAACCCCGACTCCCATTTCCCCCTCTCTCTTCTTCCCCCTCTCTAAGCTCTTCTACAATTCCTGCCCCCCCGCCCTCCGTTGTTGCAACAGTTGTTCGCACTGATGTATACTATTTATATTCTGTTCATGGAATTGCTGGGGAGACAGACAGACAGACAGACAGAGAGAGAGAGAGAGAGAGAGAGATTCATTGATTGACAGATATCTGTACCTATCAGAGTGGATTTCTTCTGCCAAGGTTTACCACAACACTTCTGTTGCTATGGTTTCCTTTCGGTGCGTCAAGTGCGTGCTGCACACGGGACCTCGGGTGATCGTCTCATGCAAATGACTAGACGCTCAATTGGATTTTCCAGCCAATTTGGGAGAAAGGACGAGACTGGGGTTCGAACCCAAACCATCACGGACACTGTGCTGGCAGATAAGCGTCTTTACCATTCTGCCACCTTCCTCCTCACTGTTGTTCAATTATCCGTTGACACTGCTATCGATCAATCCACACTGCTTTATTCTGTCCCTATATGTGTTAATATAGTTCACATTGCTCTCTGCTAATCCTACATATGTATTCACGAAGCTGTGTGTATATGACTATTTTTCAGCGTGTAATCCAAATATTAGAAGATACTCACTAGGACTAAATAAAACTTCTGCTATAGCTAACTTTTGTTGTTGTTGTTGTTGTTTTTGTTTTGTCTTCTTCTTTTTTTTAACTGGATCTCTGGAATTCGTTATCAGGCACTATTGTAACCACAGGAGTTCTCACTGGCAATATATTCAAAACTCAGCTTGGCATGACAACGGGAAAACTATTGCTTCCGTACAATTTTCATCATATGTTTCAAGTCTGCTGCTGCTGCTGCTTTATTTAGATAACTATATTAAATTATATAATGAACTTACAAAGCAGACTAAAGGCCTACCAAGCCTCTGTTATCTAAAACTCATGTATGCTTACAGTGCTCTGTTGTTCATATATCTGCATACTCATTTTGACACGCAGACACTGAAACACATATCGTGACAATGTGAAGGAATTACTGGAATGTGGGAAGTGAGGACAATAAATTCATTCACAAAACTCAAAGACAAATATCCAGATAAGTACCAGAAGGCTTACCCCCCCCCCCCCACCACCACCCCACTCTCTCTCTCTCTCTCTCTCTCTGACCTTCAAATACCTCAGTCCAATCCTATCCGCACCACAAGTTCATCTTTCTCGTCCCCTCTTAAACACTCGTTCCAATCCATCGCCACAACCATCATCATCTACATTCTTCACGTACCCCCACACCCACCCCACACACCCACCTTCCTCCATTTCCTCCGTACGACCAACAAAAACCAAAATGCTCACCAGATTTTTCTGTAATTCCAGTCACCAAATGACACAGCTACCAGCTTTGAACGATCGTGGCTCTGTCTAGATTCCTCAAAACGACAGTAGTTCTTCACTGACCTTGTCGTTCGCTTATAATCACCGTACTGTCATGCCCACTGTAATATTGTAGTTCTTTTCAACAAACATGGGGTATCCATTGGTCAGCAGACACGTCATAACGTTACCCAGACAGTTTCAGACAAAAGTATCCCCAATTCACTGTTTATTCATCGACCTGACCGGACGAATGATCGTGGACCCATGGACTGCTGTGTCTGACTGCACGTCGTCCTGAAAACACGTCCACTGATTCCACCTGTACTGTTTCAATATCTTGGGGGACACAAACTGTCCACAATTTCGCCTGTGTTGTGTGTCAAGTTTCTGCAACTTCTGAGCTATTTAGTCACCAACGTCGAAACGGTAGGCAGATGTACTCTTTGAGAGCTGAAATTCATTCGATAAACAAAAGATCACGTCTTACTCATCAGTTGGTAACAAAGCAGTACCACTGACCAGCTTCCTAACTGCCACAAGTTCTGGCTTCTGTCTGCTGCCTGATCTCAAGCCCCCGGTTCCACAACCTGACCACAACTCGAGTGATTCTGACTGGTTCTCCCGTCCCCTGCTCGTCTCCCTCATGTCCAGACGCACGTGTCAGCGGCAATCCACTCGCCCACAAAGCATGCACGAGGGATTTGCTCTTTAAAAAAAACACAAAAACAAAAAGGAAACAAAATCACATTCACGCCTGTGGAGGAAGGTAAAAGACACGGGCGGAGAGACACACGATCAAAGCAGACCCGCCAGTATGGAAGCACAGCTATGTCTAGGTCTGGTCCTAGAGTTCGAAGCAAAAATTGTCACCGCATGACTGAGTTTTCCACAGCCTGACAGACTGTGACACATGTATACAGTTTTACGGCCCACGCCGAACTAGTAAGGATTCTGTTTTTATGATTACCAGAAAAGAGGGACGGGTCGGGGAATGAAAACGTGTGGGGTGTGGGGGGTAGGTGTGTGTGTGTAGGGAGGGGGTATGGGTGGGAGGTGGGGGGCGTTCGGGTAGAGGTGACAAAATTGGGGGTGGTGGGGGGGGGGGAGCACGAGGTGGGAGTGACGTTGGAAATTCAGGCCAGGTGCACAGAGGGGTACGTTTCAGACAGATCTGACGGAAGAGAAACAAGATTGTCACGATGAGGGTTCTGACACACAGATGACGAGAGTATCTACTCGCACAGTAATACCAGTAACAACAGAAGTACAATGATAACAGCAGACATAATTGCAGAAGTAGCGAATAGTAGTAATAAGGGAACCAGCAATGGTAGTGGAAGAAAATTGTTCGAGTTCGTCCTACAAGTCTTGAGAAGTCACGGATCTAAAATTCTGTCTGACGGTGCCTGAGCTACGCTTACCCACCCCCTCTTTCTCTTTCTCTAGCCACCCCCCACACCCCATAAAGTTTCCATTTGTTATTCTGCGTGTATGCACGCTGAACTGTGCAACTGCCCCCCGAGAAAATTAATTGAACGTGAAATTGACATTCCCAGCTGCTCAACTCAAAGAGAAGTGGCTTGCTAACTAGAATCATGTGTTCAGTGTGTGCACCCCTCCCCTCTGACCAACCCCCGGCACCCTCAGAAAAAAAAAAAAGAAAAAGAATAGCCCTCCACTGTTAGGAATGAGCAGAGCCCTGTGTGTGGGGGGGTGACTGTGATCGATTGCAGTGGAATCCTGGGAAACTGGATACGCTCCTCAGGTAAGTCAACAGCCTCATGCTCCAGTGCCACCGGCCGCAGTGTGTGTGAACTGACACTGCAGAGTACCCCCTTGTTCGGCTACCCGACCCTCCCTTTGTCACAGGCACCCGTCTTTCGGGTGTCCCTATGCAGGGGGTGCGGTGTTTGTATTGTCAGAAGGGGGTGGGAAGGGGATAAGAGGGGGGCAAAGATAGTGGTATGTGTGTGTGTGTGTGTGTGTGCGCGCGCGCGGGGAGGGGGCAGGGGAGGGTGGAGGGTAGAATCGTGAGTGCTGGAGTATTGTCTTATTCTTCATAGCCGTTGTGTATGGAGGGTATGGAAAGAGGTAGAAGGAATGTACACAAAGGATAGGAATAGCGGAGTTGTAAGAGGTGTAAGGGGGTGGGGGGAATAGGGGGAGGGGTAGGGAGGGGGGGGGAGGGGGGAGCAGGGGGGGGGGGGGACGCCGTAGGCATGCAGTATAAAGACTTCGCTACCCGACTGTAATCAAGCGACTGTCACAATCTTCAGTTCTATGGTTTGTGATATTCTCATGAAGCGTGAACATTACTGCGGTGAATTTCGGTTAAAATCTAGCACCTCTGCGATTGGCACTCATGTGTGTGTGTGCGCATGTCATACATAAGTGCTAATCTTCTCTGTGTGTGTGTGTGTGTGTGTGTGTGTGTGTGTGTGTGTGTGTGGTACATTTCAATTTAACCTCTTTCCACGATTAGTGATATTAGATGGGAAAAAGTTAGGACGACTAGGACTGAGTCAGAAGGTAAAGAGTGAAGGGTGGTTGAGTAATGTATGTATGTAAATTCGCACGTTTGTGTGATTACGCACGCGCACATGTGCGTGTGTGTACATATGTTACTATGTGTGTGTGTCTGTGTGTGCGCATGCATGCTTTTTGTGTGTATTCAGTTTGTGTGCATGTGCCAGGCGTGTGTATTAATGAATGTGTTTCTGTATGAGTAAATGTGTGTGTGTGTGTTTGTGTGTGTGTGTGTGTGTGTGTGTGTGTGTGTGTGTGTGTGTGTGTGTGAGAGAGAGAGAGAGAGAGAGAGAGAGAACTTGCATGCTTTCTCGCTTTGTTACTTCTGAATGCCATTTGTACAAATTTTGTCCAGACGATCGAGACGAACAACGAAGAGGGTAGACCCCCATTGAAAACCTATCTCGGACCGCGTAATCTCTTGTGTCCATGGTCTTCGTGTATATTATTAATTCTAGAACCATCATATTTGTTACAGTCCTGTACTACTACTACTTCTTCTTCTCTCCCCCCCCCCCCCCCACACACACACGCACACATATACATACAGACATATACATATATCATTCAAGGTGAAAAGACGTTAGATTAGAGAAAGAACACACACACACACACACACACACACACATGTATATATATATATATATATATATATTTTTTTAAATACTTGTATGTCGCTATCAATAGGGGCAACGCAACAAATATTGAGAATATCAATTTAAGGATGACCGTTTTACAATCGATTTTTTAATCGTTTGCTATGCAAAAACTAGACAATGATTTTGCAAAGCACCCGCTGAATCAAACTCTTATAAATTCTCACTCGAATAAGAAATTTCAGGTATTTGATTATAAAATATACAAGAGATTATTGTCAATATGACACCCGCAAAATAAGATTTTTTTTCTTTATATTTCTTTCTCTTTTTTTTATCTGTGCAATACTCACTTTTTACGGAGCAGTTCAAGCTCACTCTGGTCATACGATTCTTTCTCCTCGTTCTCCATCCTTCCGACGTAGACTGTCCTTGTTTTCCTGTCGATGTTCGATTAATTGTTGCAGATTTGATTCTTCCCCATCCAGCGGAACTGAAAAAACCTCACTGTTTTCTTAAACCGTGCAAAATGCATTGCGACTTTGTTCAAACAGTTGTTTCTGTTTTTGGTGTGTGTGTGTGTGTGTGTGTGTGTGTGTGTGTGTGTGTGTTGTTGTTGTTGTTTTTTTCTTCCTTTTTTCTGAATTCATCGCCAGCTGATCAGCACAAAGAAGCAATTCCACCGAACCAACGGCGTCTTAAGAGCACAACAACCGTTCAGTTCTTAGAAGGGTCACACATTTGGAGAGGGTTACATTTGTAAAACCCTGTCTTCAGACTTCATTTAAGCAATGTTCCAATTGCATTGTAACGGCACCCTTTTGTGACAGGTTGAAGTACGATCACATATCTTACCACATCTTTCAGCGCACACATACTGAAGTCATATGGATACAGAATGTCATATGGCACACCCTGGCATGGGTTTGCCCTGGAGACAGTAAACAGCAATCTTTTTTATCTGTCCACAAAGATTCAGCTTGCTCACAACCAGTTTATTAACGACGTCTACTAACCTTTAAATCAACCCAAGATGCAAGAACAGGTCCGACTGCGCTCATCACAACAGTGTTATCCATATGCAACAGCCGGGATTGTGCTCTCCCGGAGCAAAAGAGATCTGTCAGAACTATGGTCGTAGGACTGTTCTCGGCAAGAGTTCAGCTGGTTGACTATGTCTGTACCTCTCACCACTGAGTCCAAAAGTTTAGCTATATATTCTCACTGACCAGCGAGCTCTGATAAATTAACTATGTGTCGCTGTTTTTTTTCGGCCCAGTGTGCAGCTGGGTGTTTTACCCCTCATCTCGGTGCCGTGTTTCCAAAGCACTCCGTGGATCGACACACTGCGAAAATAACAGACCGGCCAACTAACCGCCATCAACAGATAAGACATCCCTCTGACCCAAATCAAACAGTCAGTGCGTAATCAGTATGAGGCAAATTAAACAACCACAAACTGATCAATACCCCACCGTTTCAGCTAAAAGCTTTTTGACAAGTCACGAACTGGGTTCACATAATACGAATGAAGTGAGAAGACAGTAATGCCATGGATGTGTATCCATTCTTTGAAAACACAAAGATTACAAACGGGACAGTTCTTCGACGCCTCAACCGTACAAGTGAATCAACTAAAGGCCACCCCGGCCCTCTCATTGTCTCTCTTCCTCTGACTGGTGGGATCTCCTCTTTGAAGTGACTTGTGCATCATTATTCTTTACCTCATTCATGTGCTAGTCACTTCAGGATAGACAACGAATCCTTAACACTTTGCACGAGTGGGTGCCAACCCTGCCAAACCTGAAACCTACGTTGCAGTTTTCTCCCCACTCTCACGTCAGTTGAAATGGTACACAATGGCCAAATGTCCCAAGAGTGTGACAGGCGTGAAAAGACTGTCATAACATCGACTACAACACACGAGGATTAACATCAAGATGGCCAGTTTTCTTGAGGGGGGGCACGTCGCACGAGACCCATGTTAATCTTTAAGCACACTGACGTCATGGCGGACAGTGTCTTTATCACGACTCCTGCTGTCTGTTCATACGCCCACTACCTCTCCCGGTCCAAGCATACCATGGTTTCTATTGTCTGTCTTGCTCTTTCTCACCTCCCCGTTCTTGTCTGTCGGTCTTTTCATGAAAACAGCCGCCTTCACATCTCTATCCCACAATACATTTCCCACTTACCATGTCTCTTCAGTGTGATTTACAAACAACTGTACGTGTGTACCATGAGAACCCCAACCCATTAAAAAAAAAAAAAAAAAAACAAAACAAAAATGTACACTGAAATTCAAATGTCTCACTGAAAAGCATTATTCTACAAACATCATTATGTTCGTCTTGTCTCACTGAAAAGCATTATTCTACAAACATTATCATGTTCGTCCACGTTCCATTGACACCAGGTGGCTGTTCCATAAGCAACACTGCATCACATTAAATCCAGGAGAACACGGGTGTCTTTTAATCAAAGTGTGCACTTTTACATTAATTTAGACCTGCATGTCTCAAACAACTTCCCACAATGTGTGTGTGTGTGTGTGTGTGTGTGTGTGTGTGGAATGGTATGAGGAGGGAAGAAGAGGGGGGGTGTCGAGAGCACGGGGCGGTAATTGCTTGTTTGCTTCACCTGGGACTCGTTCCGACCGATAAAATTAAGCAAATAACGGCTAATAGGAAAGATCTGACACATCTGCAATAACTAATCACGCACTGACTCCTAACTAAAATAGACGCACCACACCAAAAGGAAAATCAGACAGCAAAAAGGGACAAACGCGCATGAATCCCCACCCCGCCCCAGCATCCCTCACTACCCCCACATACACGGAGTGAAACGTAGTCATGGATCAGATGATTCAATAATGCATGTTCTTCTTGTAGGCAAAAGGTTTCTTTTAAAGCGGAAGATGAGAAAATGAGTGGAAAGGAGAGTGTATCGAGAGAGATGGGGTTGAGTAAAAAAAAGTATGTGCCCAGGTCATTACATGTGCCGACAAATCAGTGCCTTAATCCCCTTCGTCCATATACCCATACAAAAGATTTAATACGAATGTTAAAGATCCCATAATCCATGTCAGAGTTATTGAAACACGAACCATCTCCAGCAAGCAACCCTCGATACAGAAGTATGGTTGCCAGCATATTTTTTTTCTTTTAATATGTGATGGGGTGTATAAGTGATCATACACGTAAAAGCCAACTGTCTGATACAAGTGAACATGGGTGTTGCAACCCGCGACCACAGAAGTATTTCATCGTATTAAAATTGCATTATTGTACTGTACTGTACTGTACTGTACTGTACTGTACTGTACTGTGCTATACTATACTGTATTGCACGGTATTGCATCATGCTGCGTGATATTTTCTGCGACGATATTATGTTCTGGACACTGGCTTTTTCTTCTTCAAATGAAACGATCATTTGGTAAATTCCCCCCCTTTTTTTTCTATTTTGTCATTATGTTTCTGATTTCTCTCATCAGCGAACTTCAGAATGTTAGAAAATCACGACATCATGGTTGAGACTCGATTTCAGACTATGAGAAATACTAAAGTTTTTGCTTATTTTTAGACAACTCGGAAATTCTTTTTTTTTCTTGTAAGCTGCTGTTTCTACTTAAATCAATTGAATATAGAAATATAGGTCAAACAAGAAACAACAATATCCCAATGTTATAATGGTGCCATTGATTTGTTTTTAGGTCCATTCACTATCGGTGATATTAGACTAAAAATAATAAGAGCTGGAAGGGGCAGGGTAAGGTAGAAAGAGGATGGAAATCTTAGAGTTTCAGGTGGAGAATGTGAATCTCCGAACTGAAAACCACAACCTTTTGAACATTAGAAACAATTTTTTTTCGCCAGTCTGGCGATGTCTAAACGGCTGATAATGTGCCACATGAATTCTAACACACACACACACGCGCGCGAAATTGTAACCCAACCAGACAGAGTAGAGAGTGAGAAAGAGGGAAGGTGGGGGTGTGGGGGGGATGCATGCAGGCAGACACCCAAGCTACGCAGCAGAGACAGGTAATTACAGAGAGAGAGAAAGAGAGAGAGAGGCAGACTGGCGGGGCAGACAAACAGAAAAACTGACTGATAAACAGAGAAAAAGACTATAGACACACAGACCGACAGAAACAGATACTAGAAATACAATGCATTTTTTTCTTTGTCAAATATTTAAAATAATCCCGAACGCTGACCTCCCTGCTTGATCAGGACTTCGCGCTAGCCTATTATGTACATGTCTGTGTGCACACAGTAGCCTAACCCAACGGCGAACTCATTGTGCTGGTGTGCAAACTGCAATTATGCATGAAGATCAGAGGCCGTCGTGTGAATCAAAACAAACTTGGCCTCTTTGGCACGACGATTATCAAAATTTTACCCCAAATCGCCATGAAGTTAATTTTGTCGAATTACTACACATGAGAGTGAAGTGGGAGAGGGAAGGGGACGCGTATAAATATTATCCAAAGTCACAATAAAGTAGGCTTGTTAGGTTACCTCAACACACAAGAGAGTAGAGAGAAAGAGAGAAATTCTATGACTAGATACAACAGATTAAAAAAAAATTATCAGTAATGATCAGTTTGTTTGTTGTTGTTTTTTTTATCGGTAAACACTGTCTTTCAAATGGACACAACACGAACTGACAAAAAAATGCATACCTCAATGTGTTGACACTGAATAGATCTGGATCTGCACAAGAATGCCTACCTTGCGCTGTTCATCAACCCCGGCCGGCTCACACACTCTCCATGGCCATTTAAATATCATTGTGTCCCGAGAACTTGATAAATCCGACATTTGACTCCACTCTATTGTCAAGATATAATCCATGAATAATACGAATTCCACGAATTTTCTCCAAACCTTGGCTCATCTGCCGCCTCTTAAACTTCGTAGCAGACGTGAGCTGACATTCGTCTGTTTACCGTGTCAAGCCACCAATGTTCTAGCGCGCTCGAATGAGTCCCCGTCGTGTTTTCGTGCGCGTGTGTAAATGTGTGTGTGTGTTTTAACTACATCTCAACAGGCATATTTCTATCACGTATATCTAATCGTTCTTTATTTGATTTTCAGATGATCAAAAATTTATCTAGATAAAAATGAAATGTTATTTTCCAGCAATTTGGGCCCTGCAACGTCACCTGAACAACACAGGTCTGTGTGTTAATTTTGAGTGGCTTTCAAGTATTTCATCATCAGTCATCTTGGTTGCCTGTCCTAAACTGTTCAAGGCTATCTCCATAGCTCGCTCTGTGTCTTCTTCAGTTTAACGTCTTTCCACTTGAAGTGATAGACGGGAAAAAAACAACCCCGAGGGGTTTGTGGGAGGGGGAGGGGGGAAAAGTGTGTGCATGTGTGGAGGGTGAATAGGGAGAGACAATGCTATGGAAAAATGGAAACGTTATAAACGCCCACATCAAACAACTATAACAACTATAATAAATGTCTGATAGGACTACGCAGCAAACCTTCTGCAATAGCAAATAACATACTGGAATTGTTAAAAACACATTCAAAAGAACTTACGGTGCAGTCTGGAAAAAAACAACCACCCAAAAACATTTACGATTCTGACATTCGAATATTACGTGGTTGCTAGAAATAAGTTCTCCACATATATAATTATGCATTTGACATCTTTGCTGAACTTAGTTATAAAAGCGTACAGTTTTATCCTGTTTGATAATGTACGAATCTGCCTTAATCTTATTGAATTTCTGTATGTATTTGACTGATTGATAGTTCCAGGTTGTTGAACATTAATTACACTATGGTTTAAAGCTTTGCAGTTTTCCTGGTATAACTTTCCCTGACTTTGCTCCACGATGTTTTTTTTCTAGTATTCGATAACCCTCTTGTACAGACAGAGATACATAAAGTTCTATGGTTCCCTGTTCGTTTTTTACACCTTTTCTTGCAGCCCTGTCAGCCCATTCATTGCAGATGTGAAGGAACCCAGCAAAACGTAACGTGTTCCTTTCAAACTTAAAAGATGTAAAATGTGGCTGATTTCTAATATGATCTTGGGTTTGTTCTTACAATTTGATGAGTTTAACTCTCAAAACGGCGAAAGAGACGACGTTAACAGCGTTTCACCCCAATTACCACCATCAAAATATTGCAAGCGGAAGGCTCTTGTACTGAAGAGGTGAATGTTGACAAAGAATACCACAATTCTGACGACGGAAGCTAAAGGTTGGGTCATTGAGACACCCACTGGACATCCGAGGGGTCTGTGTAGAGGAGAAGTAGAGGACTGGCCGTACTGAGTGAGTTAAAGCAGAAAGTACAGATTTGGAATCAACGCAAAACAAGACTTGTAGAAGCCAAACTGGAAGATCAAGAATATGATTTAGAGCCATAAGAACAGCAATAAGTTCAGCAGTGTGTGGTGTGTGTGTGTGTGTGTGTGTGTAGGTGGTTTAGATGATAAATGAAGGGAGGTAAGCATATCGGGCACATCAATAGAACCGAAAATTGAAGAGGAGGCAACAACAAATCTTTTTTTTTTTTTTTTTAATCATTTCATTTTCATTCCAGTAATCTTCAGAAGCTTCTAAATAAACTGTCCTGTGTCACTGATATAATTTGATAGATCATCATAATTGACACGTTTCTCCTTAAAAAAAAAATAATAAAAAAAAATAAAATAAAATAAAATAAAATAAAGAGAATCACCCAAATCCTGATGCAGTGATGAACAGGGAAGGGAGAAAAGCTGAGAAAGAACACAGGCAGGGAGAAAGCGAGACGAATCAAAGAGGGAGAGAGAAGGAGGGGCGAGAGGGAACCTAAAAGAGAGAGACAGAAGAAGAAGGAGGAGGAAGAGGAGGAGGAGAAGATTACTGATATAACTGTTCAACATCCTCATGATCAGCAGCAGTGTCAAGGGGCGAGGGACTCCGGTAGCGAGCCATGGTGCTCACAAACCAGTCATCCAAACGACCTCCCCCCACACCCCTTCCCCCCAACCCCCTCCCCAACACCATCGGCGACAGCGTGTGCCTGTTTTCCGCAGCGCGTATACGGGCTTTCCCGCCCGCCCCTCTTTTTAATCGTTTCCCGACTTGTTTTAAGGCCTGCGCGTCCATAGCGGGAAGAATGTTGAACACTTTCCGCGTGATGCTGTCACGTTCCTGTTGATGGACCCTGTCCAATACGTTGACGATGCTTTCCACTACATGGGAGTATCGGAAAGACTGGAGGTGGGGCTTCTTGAGGGGTATGGGTTTTGTCACGGTTCTGACGATGGGTGGAGGGGGGGTGGGAAGCGGAGGGAGAGAGGGGCCATCCGGCTGCCGAGACGTCTTGCCGGCTGCCAGGGAGTTGAAGCTGTTGGCCACAGTCACGTTGAACCTGGGCACAGCGTTTCTGAAACTCCAGTAGCTCTCTCGGGTTTTCGTCGGCTTGGACGCCTTCAGTTTGGGCAGCCGTGCCGTATCCGAGGGAACGCTCTGACCTGGAGGTTCCTCCTCTGGGGGTGCTGGAACGCTGGCCGCTGTTGTTGAAGTCTTGTGTGCGGCTTTGATTTTCGAGAGAGGAACGAAGGGTTCTGGGAAAGGGATTATTGACAGACACGGCTCCCACAGACTGTCCACTGGTTTAGAATCTTGCTTGTCTTTGCTGACAGTGACGGGTGATCTACTGATGCTGGCTGCAGTGTGTGGTGAGTTTGACTGTACCATTAGTTTGATCGTTCTGCAGGACCTTCCGTGTTGAGTGCTTTGGTTAGTAGAGCTCTTTGACACATACGACAGGCGGGACCTTCCTTCTGAATAGCTGACATTCTTGTGGGTGTCGTCAGTCGTGACTTTCTTGCTGTGTACGGGTTTCAGTGGAGGTAGCAAGTCGAATGCAGCCACAACTGTAGGAGTCGTACAGCCACCGTTGTCATCACTGCGACTTGGAGAACGTGCCATGGCAGCTCCAGAACCCTGTAGTCTAGAGTCACGTGTGTCCTTCTTCACCTTCAGGTTACCGCGGTCTGCTTGTTGCCAGCTCTTCAGCCTGTCCGAGTCAGCGGTGTGCCAGCTTCCATCAGCAACTGTCTGCAGAACAGAGAGACCTGACACCTTGGTCTGCGTTCAGAAGATGCTGATAAACTCAGGCTCTCTTATTTTCCAATATCAACGCGAGACAGAAAACTGGAGACTCTAGCCATTCCGTGTCATACTGTGCGTGTTGTTTTCGGCTAAAAAACAACAACAAACAAACACACAAATAGGAAGTCAGAAAACTGGTCCATGAGGGGATGTTGACTTGACGTCACTTCAACCGGAAGCGGGTAGTTTGGTCGGTGACGTCAACCAGGACAGTACGTCATAGACCGTCATTTCAAACGTCATCACTGAGAGGCTGCAAGCGTATGGTTGTCCAGTTACGTCACTGTGAGAACTTGGAGCCGTCCTTAGTTTTGTTGATTGGTATCTGCAAACAAACATAGTGCAAAAAGATGCCTGAAATAACATTATCAAAATACATATTAATAAAAAGATATTACAAGAATGGATACGTGCATACACACACAGATATATAAATATTATATATATATATATATATATATATATATATATATATATGTGTGTGTGTGTGTGTGTGTGTGTGTGTGACAGAGAGAGAGACAGAGAGAGGGGGAGATGCATACACCCCTGTAGTTAGAAGAATACAAACATGTACGTCTTATCACAGACAACTTCATAATTTTATGAAAAATATATACAATTCATGCAGCTGACGACATACTTTATTGAAATTGTATTAGCATTAGCAGCGCAAGATTCATCAAAGTCTGGTTCCAGTAACATCGGTAAACAATGTGTGTACATAAAAATAATGAATGAACAAGAACCCAAGCATCTTGCCTACCTTGTGTAGAAAACCAAGTGTACAGAAAACATGTGGCAGGTGTGTGTGTGTGTGTGTGTGTGTGTGTGTGTGTGTGTGTGTGTGTGTGTGTGTGTGTGTGTGTGTGTTATTGTTGTTGCTTCGCAATTTGTTTGCCACGAGTTGTGTTGTTTTTTGTTTTTTTGTTGTGTTTTGTTTTTTTCCCCAACCGTACAAAGTTTTGATTTTTGATTTTGTTTGTTTTAAATTTTATTTACACAAAGGTTTGCAACTACTAATTAATCTTAGACAAAACACGAGTTTAAGTGTTTAAGTTAGAATGAAGACACGATTTATTTTTTCAATCTGCACAAGATAATTATGCACAATGGAACACTTAAAAGAAAGAGGAAAAAGAAAAGAAAAGAAAAACAGGGCACATTATGGAACCAGAAGCACGTTACTCACCAGCACATGCTGAGAAAAGCCCGGTCCACCATCGCTGAATGGTCCATATAATCGCAGAAAGTCCCCCTGTGGGCGAGGGTTTTTATAGGTCGTCTTCCGCCCTCCAGACCCCTATCTACGCCCCACGGCCTCCTTTCACCGGCCCCACGTACCTTGCACATAATTATGTTCTTTCCCTAGACCAACACCGTTTTATCTATCGCACTAAACTAGTTTTGTAAGGAGGGACTTAGGGGGTATATCAAGTTTTGAGACTGGGAGCCAGTGATTGGCTGCCATGGTCATATCTTTCACACACCTTTACGTTTTGTTTTTTGATTATTTTGCTAGTTGTTCACTGTTGCCTTTTTAATTATGTAAGATGCGAGACTCTCGCCAATGAAAGATTTTGTGTATGCGTGTTGTGAGGCGGGAGATGTAGATGGAGGAGGGAGGCGGGGGACAAAAATGGGCGGAGGCTGGTTGGTTTGATGTTTTCAGTGTCGTGGAGCCGAAAGCAGCATTGCTGTTCAGAAAAAAATAGTTCCATACATTTATTGTAATGTGTGTGTTTGTGTGTGTGAGAGAGAGAGAGAGAGAGAGAGAGAGAGAGAGAGAGGTTCTATGAGTCTGGTGATTTCTTATCAACTCACCCTCTATTTCTTATTCCATTGATTTAGATGAACTCCATTTGTGGGCTCAAGACTTAAGTTTCAGTTTCAAGGAGGTTTCGTGACCTTTACTGCATCCTGCATACTTCTGAATTTGTTCCATTGAGAAAACAGATTACAAGTCCCTGGATAATAGATGTGGCTGATCCATTACTTAGCAGATCATCAATAGAAGCTATGATCAAGAAATCATCTTTTAGGATCATAGCCATGGTAACAGAGTTCAATGGGGTTAAAGGTTATAGCAAACCACAAAGGGCCTTTGTGACAACTCGGATCAAAGATCAAGGTGACCATAATTGGGCCAAGATGATTAGTGAATGGTTATTGGACCAAAATGCTACAACACATATTGCAGTATTGTTAGGAATATCTTAATCAGGAAGTCTGTCAAATCTGAATCAAAAGCAGTATCATCCCAAAACGTTGTATGGACACGCTGATCACCTACGACACATAAACTGCAGTGAATAGATGTGTGAGCATCCATTCAATAGCTGATGCATTTTAACCAGACTGTGGGAAATCTTTGGTTTGAAAACAAAGCCTATTTTTTGTTTCTTTGCTATACAGGAAAAGCGGTTGTTCAAGCGTTCCAAAAAGATTATATTTTGAAGCAGACCCATTCTTTTTATACATACATGCACGTGCTTAAATGACAACAGTATGTCAATATACTATTTTGAACTGTTTGCTTTGAACCTTCCAATTTTATCAAAACTGTTTCAGCTGCAAACCAGAAAATTGTTAACTTTATGACTGAACATGTAAGAAAATGTCAATAGTTACCCAAAGCATGCATCCAAATCTCCAATTTCTTTTTGCATGGACACGTATATGTGTGCACATGCTCTTGCAATTGTTGAAAACATTTAACTTATTTGAATATTATGCATTCTCTGGTCATCCACGAGTGCAAGTTTAACAGGTCTACAACTCATCTGTACATCATACACTGCAGCAGGGCTATTCGAAAAAGGAAAGTCTGAAAATTACAGAGTGGGGGAGAGGGTGTTGGTGGAGTCAACATAGAAGACGAATTAGGCGTACTTAGATAAGAAACCCTACCGTCTTACAGAATGGTGATAAGGTCAGTTCAGCTTTTGTGGGTTGAGTTAGTGTCAAATTTATATTGGACAGATGTGTGTGTGTGTATGCATAGGGGAGGTGGGGGGTACATTCCACCCTTCCTTCATCCCCCCTCCCCCAAAAAAGTCAATCTGTTTTTCCGCAGGATTTTAGTCACGATACTGGTTATTAAGTAGCAAATCTGTCGCCTGAGGAAAGTAATATTCTTTTAAGCATGTGACCATGTCACTGAACTTAAAATACTGTTTGCAAGACTAACCTTATCAACTGAGCTAAGTACTGTTTAAAAAAGGTTGTAACAGGATTTATTTTGGTAATGTTAACATTAACAGGCCTGTCAAGGTATAGTTCAATAACTTCCCTTGATAAAATGTCTTACTGGTCAAGTCTATGTCTTGATACAAAGCCAATCGTAAACCTATTCTGGAACTGGTAACTTTTCAAAACAGTTGTGCACATTTACGCTGGGTGCACGCACTTCTGTGTATGTTTTCTTTCCTCCACCTCTTTATTGGCATTAATGTCATGTTGCGCATCCAGAGTCCTCCATACAGCCATACCCAGGCTCATCTGCCACTGTCCAAGTGCCAGCAGTCCACAGTAATTAAACAATATTAGGTCACCATGAAGCTACATATCAACAGAGACTCTGCACTGTTCTGATTCAACAAATGCCAGACACCCACTTACTAACCTTCTATTGATGATAACAGCCATTTGGTCATACTGTTAAGTGTGACCTTGTTGAGTGAAGACTGCTACCTTTTCCATCTAACAACAATCACCATGAATCTGCCGACACCAAAGACCTTGACAGGAACTTATCACAGGCATGAAAGTGGCGGAAAAATTGAAGCTGAGGTCACCAGATCACGGCATGAAAGGCCACAGGATTTTGGCCACTATTATGGCATGAAAGGCCACAGGATTTTGGCCACTTTTCTGTCAGGATGCTGCTGCTGTGATGCATTTTCATTTAGATTTTGGACTACATGACAAGGCTTTCCTCCATGCTCCTTTTATCTAACACATCATGGCACTAACCAGGCCTCATGAATGAAAGAGATCTGGAGTGTTGGTTTGGAAATTAAGAGCAGAACTCACAAAGCCAGATCCGTGACCACTTTGTGTTATGATGGGCACAGTGTACGCAAGTGGCTGAAGTGATGAATTTTTGTCTCACAGGTCAACGGTGTGAATCCCGCAGTGTCTTCTGGTGTGTCTGTCAAAGATGCAGACTCCCCCCCCCCCCATCTCCCTTAGTGCACACCTTTACCCCTCTGTGTGCATTTGTTTGTGGAAAATCAAAAATTCTGTAACTGATGTCAGCATTCCGTGGATTGTGGAAATACTAACACATTCAGCAAGCATACCCCCTTGAAAACTTGAGTATTGCTACCTTTCAGGTAAAAACTGCCAACATTTAAAATCCGGCTCATACAACTTGACTATTTGGGAGTTAGTCATAAATGCACAAGTACTAATATGTTTTGAATGGGAAGTTTGTCTGAAGAGACAAGGGTTTCTATGCATGAAACTGATCCTGTGCCCTGCCCTGTCTGCACCAATGCCTTCCATCTTTGATGTCATGTTTAATATAAAAAAGAAAAAAAAAGAAAAAGAAAAAAAGAGAGAAATTATGTGTGTTATGTGTGTATGCACTGGAGATTACAGCAAGAAGAGATCTGGTCTATTCTTGGGAAGACTACTGGATTTTGCCAAACATGCACACCAATCTGTTATGAGTTTGTGTGCAAAAAGAACACAATGTTTTATCTATGCCTATTAATCTAGATACATGATGTGTTTATATGTGCCTCAGGCGAAATGTGTTCATACAATTGTGTATCGTTCAAGACTTCTGAAATTTCAAGATGCACATGCACATATAACTGTGGGTTGAAAAGACTGTTGTGAAAGTGACTAAAACATACAGATTTCAGTTTGTACACAAAATTCAACAAAAATCATCACACACGTGCTCCAAAGAACTCCTCTTTCATCCCTCTGAAGTCAGCACACACAGTATGTAACATGGACAAACAGTATTTTTAATCAAAAGCCTCAGCAGCAATGTTTCATTTCATTCAAATGTTAACACCCAAACATCTCTCTTTTTTTTCTTTTCTTTTTTTAAAACAGATAATTAAAGAGAAAATAAAGCTGATAACTAGTGGATCCCCTGTCAGATTTTGTTCCCATTTTCTTCTTTTATTCAAAACCCTGAATCCAAACTCCAGTGTGCTCCCTAGCAGTAGCCACTTGTATACTTCATAAATACATACCTCAGATTAATTAACACAGTTTCTTGTAAACTCAACACATTTGCACCATTCCAGTCATTCCAACCTACCATACAAGACATATTTCTGTCAAACGTAGACAAATGTGTAACGCCACCATCACAATACAATCTTAAAACAACACACAGATGTATCAGAACTTGATGGAACAAGAGAGCAGAGCTCACAGCTTATACAAAATGGAATTGTACAAACAAGGCAAGCAGAGGGTGCAGGAGAGATGATGGATGGGGTGTGGATTTGTATTGCTTTACTTTGGGAGAACACTTCTTGCTCCAGTACACAGAGTTCCAATAAATAAATAATAATAAAATTCAATTAACAAACAAAAGAAAAGAAAAAGAAAAAAAACAAACCCAAAACAACAACAAAAAACCCAAGCAAGAGATATTTTGAGTGCTTACAGATCTATGAATTTGTTATTTCTTTTCTTCAATACTTCAGTCTCAGCTATAATTCTGATTTTCATGTCCTTGCTGTACCACACACATTTTTATCTTTTACCATTTCGCTGGTTAAAAAATATCTAAGAACATAAAACATTAAAAAAAAAAATCTCATTTGAAAGAAAAAACACAAAACAAAGTCATTCATGCTTCTAGTGTTCATGAAATTTGTTTTTTGACCACGTGGAACTCTGTGTACAAACTATGTATGTGTTACTGCACACGAGTTTTAAAGAGACGTGTGTGCATGTATTTGCATATATGTATATGTGTGCTTTGTTAAAGCTAACTGAGATCCAGTCAAAAGAGAAGATCAGTACCTGAAATGAGAAGAAAACTGTTCATGGTGTCTGTGCAAAATGAATGAAGGGGAGTGATGTGTGCGCGCGAGTGAGTGAGTGAGTTGCTTGTTGGCGAGATTTCCTGGGGCTTAGAGCTCGGACTTCTTCTTCTTTCCACCCTTCTTCTTGCCCTTGCGGTCGAAGCCCTGCAGTTCGTTGGTGGCCTCCCTGGCCAGATACTTGATGAAGTCGTCCACCTCACGGCCTCCCTGTAACCACCACCACTCAGTCACTACACAACCCCAGAAAAAAGAGCATGGTTGCCTACATGGCGGGGTAAAAACGGTCATACACGTACAGGCCCACTCGTGTACTTATGAGGGATCATGGGAGTTGCAGCCCACAAATGAAGAAGTCACTAAACTCTACAACTTCATTCAACACAAAGCACACTTTCAATTTTTTGTTGTTTTTTTTTTTGTTTTGCTGTCCCATCATCTGCACAGTTTTAGTGGCATTGCTCCCGTAACTCATTTTGAGTCTCCTATACATAGCCACACTCGGGTTCATCTGTTGCAGTCCCAGCGTTAGCAGTCCACAAGTAACTACTGATGCTAAGTCGTCAGGAGGCCACACACCAGAGGAGACCCAGCACCGCTGCTGAGTCATTTTGGTGTTCTGTAGTGTCTGTTCTGATTTGCTGTACTTTTGACACCATCTACTTATCCCCCTAATGACAACAATAACAGCTCAAGTCATGGAGTCTGAGTGAGCATGAGTTCCCCCCCCACCCCACTCACTGAGTGGAGACCCCACTTATCTCCCACGGATCCACTTTCAAGGATCATTGAAACAAATATGTTTTTCTAAGTATAAATTTATTGTATGATTGCCACAAAGTGACAATTTCTTTCCATCTAGCACAACTACAGGTAACACAGAAATATGAGTATTAGGACTAGAAATCAATAGTAAACCAAAATTATCAAACACTGTGAGATGGTGTTTAATCGGTCACAGTTATGTGTAATTAAAAGGAGGAGTTTGTATTATACTCCATGTTTGGTGTTAAATATACTTACCATGTCAAACTGATGCAAACTAGGCCTATTGGTTTGCTCTGCTTGGCCAAATTTCGCGCGGCTAACGGTGAAAAGACGGGCCCACCCGCTCTCAGCCAATCAAACGCCTCTAAAAACCATAAGCGCTTAATCATTCCTTTGGCCAAGGCTCTCCACGCCATCTTAAATCATATTTTGCACGATGGTGTCACTGCCCAGAATCCAAGAAAATGATGGGCAATATTTTCTTTCTCTCATATGAATATATACATAATAGCTATGATTTTGAGTACAAATATACCATATACATAAGCGTATCTGTCTGATTCTCTGATCAGAAAATAACACCTCCGAAGCTATTTCTGCACCTTTTTTTTCAGCACTGAAAATGGTTGAGCATCATACAACTATTCTGTTGGAAATGACCTCATGTTACAGAAAACTTACCTCATACTTCTTAGGGCTGGATTTGCTGCCTTTGGGGGCAAAAAATAGAGTTGGGAATCTGCAGAAAACATGAGTGCGTCAAATTTAATACCATATTATCATACATTATTTCTCTTCCATATCAAATCAAACCTTAAAAAAAAACCCACATAGTAGAAATGCTAAAATTAAAAGAAACAGAGGATCCAGCCTTAAACATTGGAAAATGAGGAGTTTGAGACATACACACATAAGAAAGATTTAGTCCAATCACATAACTATAGACTATAGGTCTGACCATCGTTTTTGTGCACCTCAGCCTCACAGGCATCAATATTCTCTTCTAATCTTTAAGCTTGTATGATTCACTTCCTCTTCACAACAGAACATCTCTACAGAAAAAAAAAAAAAGTGGTCTTGATGAAAGAAAACAATACTTGTTTTTTCCCCCCCTCCTTTTCAGATGTCCTGTAAATTTGATAAAATAATCAATGGATCATGAGAAAATGCTGAAATTTAGACCTATAAAAGATGTAGGAAGATCAGCCACACAAATGAAGAAATGTCACATCGCCATTCCTACACACACACAAATGTTTTGAGTACCAAACTGGCATTCATAACTCAACTCCTACTGAATTCAAAGATATTGTGCTGTTTTTTTCACTGAATCTTATTTCAAAATCTTCAATATTCCACTTTTGATTAGTCACATTCCTCTTTAAGTCACATTTATACAAACACACAAACTCACCCTCTAACTTCATATGGAGAAGGTGCATCGTTGGCTGTGGCATCCATCTTGGCAATACGGATTTCTGGCTCATCTTTCAACTGAAATCACAAAGTGCTGTATGTACATGCGGACGCAAACCATACCATCGAAATGTTTTCAGTGGAAAGGCAGCACAGTAACATCTGAAGAGATGGAGTAAAAGATGTAAATGCACACCAACAGGCACTTAACATGCTACACTGGCCAGTCGGCAACTGATGTATGTTGTTCATAAAAATGCAAAATGTCACTGAATGAAAGCACATTATCCTGGACTTCAACCAAGGAAAATAAAAAGCTTGACAGTCCTGTGTGCTTAGTTTGTGAACTTGCAGTACTGATAGCTTGAAAACATACCATTTATGATAAACAGATCAACTCCACCCCTGACTGTGATACTGAAACCTGACAAGGGACTGTAATGTCTCATCAGTTGAAATGTAACAAATAATAATAATGAACATTCAAATAAAGCTCAAAGAACTTTAGATGTAAACAACTTTAAAAGACAAAATAATAAAATAAATCAATTTATACGACTTTAAACAGACATCATGACATGAATAGATCACAATTTTGAATTGTGGTGGACAAAGACATCAGTTCTGTTTAATTAGATGGGTTGCCAGAATTTTTTTTTTAAAAAAGGCTGTGGAAGAGGAGTGTCCAAAGTTAAATGTAAGACTATTCCAGATGGTTGGACCCTAAAAGGAAAGAGAATGTTGACAAAAGGATTTTGTTCTGACCAATGGAACACAAGGAATCCGTTTATGACCTTTCTTTCCGTGACTTACTTTTTCAGCCAGCTCATCGTATTTGGGAGCCAAGCTCTTGCAGTGTCCGCACCATGGGGCGTAGAACTCAATCAGCACATCCTTCTCTGGGTCATTCACCATCTCATCAAAGTTCTTGGCCACCACCACCTGGACACACACAATACACAACTGACAACTGTTGTACAATCACCCTCATCATACCAACATCGTTGGCATTTGTAGTACAAGATGGCATTTGGCATGGATGCAGTAGAGTGAACATCTCCACATATCTGATGCCTTTACCAACACTACCAGCTGCTGTTGAACCTGTCATGAAATCTGAGGCGAAGCTCCTTGCAATATTCTAAATAAACATATATACAATAATATATTTTTGCAAATTATGGAAACTTTACAACTGACTTCTTTTGAAATACTTGCGCTCCAAAGCTGGGTGGTGCCATGGCCAGAATATACACTGTGCAGTTTCCTAATCAGCAACGCTAGGATTTCAATTATCATGGGTGAATCACTGGCTAAAGCACATCATAATTAACAAGAAAAGCACCCTGTAATACACAACACCTTGTGTCTTAAAAAATGCAGTAATCATACTGATCACATCAAAAAGGTTAGGTTTTTCAAACAAAAATATTCATGGATTGTATCGATGACTAGATAGACTGATACAGCACTAGTTCTCTTAATCACAGCTTCTCAAATCTAATCTTATTTCTCAGGTATGCTCAAATAATCATTTTTTTTAGGGCTTTTCAACTGAAAGTTCGGATATTAGATTAGTGCTGGACAGCTCAATTTGAGCTTTCCAAGACCATTTTCTTGGATATTCAAGAAGACTGGAGATGAAAAAAATGTCTTTCTCAAAAACAACCAGCTCTTCTCTTGTTCTCTTGGTAAAAGTCCAATGCCCTCAATGGCTCAATTCCATGCAGTTTCGGGTTGAAGACAGCAAACTCAGACCATACACACATATCCATCTCTCTCTCAAAAACAAAACAAAAACAAAAAAAACCACACCACAACACACTCAGAACACACCATTTACCTTGACAGGGTCGTCATTATTTTCGGGAATGGGCTCAGATTTCAGGTAAGCCTCCACTTTCCCGTCGACCACATCACGAACAAATTTCTCAAAAGACTCCATCCTGGACAACAGACAAAGAAACTCTTTAGCACTGAACAACAAAAAAACCCCCCACAATGTTCAGTTACAAATCGAAATGCTTAGTTATAGTTCAAATTTGAATTTTTTTCCATTATGTGAAAAAAGCTTTCTTTTCACCCATAGCTTATCAAGGCCTCTCACTTGTTCAACGCATGCAAAAAAAGTGCACACTAAGAAATAGTGGTTGTTGTGAGTCTTTCTGTTGCTACACCCGTCTTTAACCCATAAACTGATATAAGAGTTCTGATAACTCTTATCAGAAACCAGAATGCCCACTGACTCCGGCTGTGTTAACCTTATTACAGCACCGCATGCTGGGCTGAAAGTGATACTGCAATCTAAGCTTCACTTCTGCCTGATCGCCCAAAGATCACATATATCAACAGAGAATTTACTGATCGAACTGTAGAGAGGAAATGTGAAAAAAACATGGCCACATGGTGCACATGTTGCAGGAATGGAAGACCGCACGGGGCACAAAGAATGGAGGAAATATACTAAGGGAGGTCACTAGCTGCAACTGCTTTTAATTTCTCCCCTTGAGTGCAGTCACATTTTGCACAGGACAGTAATCAGACCCTCTGCCTTTGTCCGCACCAGTGGGTCAAGATCTAGATGTGTAAACAAAGTTTCGTTTTTGCTTTTCTCTCTATGTAGTGAGGAATAAGTCATCCATCGCTTTGACCATCATAACCGATGCACAATAGGTACGTTTTTACAACGCTTTAAGAAAACTTCAGTTTGGGTTATTCACCTTTACAATCAGGCATAACGTTTTTATCTCCCCTTATCCTCCCGATAGCATACAAAACAAGAGAGGCAAGGCCTTCAAGACTCACTTGTGATACACTTAAAAAAATAAAATAAAATAAAAATAAAAAATCCAAGCTTTTTATGTATTGAGTATAATTTCAAAATGTACTGTTTAAGATGAGAAAGATCAGTTTAAAGTAAATTAAGTCCCCTAGCATTAATTACAGAGTAATTTCCCTTCTTTACTATCTGCACCAAAAACGTTTGCAAAATAAATAAAACTTCCATGTTGAACAAAAGAAGTTCCTGTTGGAACAGAAAATGATAATAATGACTGCTCTTGTTGTTGGGTCAGAATATCAGATCAAAGTGCCAAGTTTAGAGAATACAAAAAATATAAATATAACAGTAAATGCAGTTTGCATATAATTAGGCTTCATTCTTTGTTTTTTTGTGCCCATCCCAGAGGTGCAATATTGTTTTCAACAAGATGACTGGAAAGAACTGAATTTTTCCATTTTTATGCCTAATTTGGTGTCAACTGACAAAGTATTTGCAGAGAAAATGTCAATGTTAAAGTTTACCATGGACACACAGACACACACACACAGACAACCGAACACCGGGTTGAAACATAGACTCACTTTGTTTACACAAGTGAGTCAAAAATGAATTTCAGTTTCTAGTTAAATGAAAAGACAGATTCTGTCTCTGTGACGGAAAAATGTTATATCATGCACTAAAGGTGACAATTATAACAATAACAAATCAGCCAAAGTAAATTCTAGATATAAACTGCAATGCAAGTCTCAGGTACCGTATCTTCACAAAGCACACAATAATGCACACACAGAGAATATCTGTATTTTAACTAACATCTAGCTCAGCTCACTTCCAGAGTCAGGTAAGAAACTGAAGACAGGTTCAATACAATTTCTGTCAATGGTTTGTTTCTGCACAGAGCAGGTCACATCTTCAGGCTTTTCTTTCCCCTCAGTACTTAGTACATGACAATTTTTAGCACTGAAAAACCAACAAAATATCCATCAATGAAAACAAAACTTTGTTAGTTTCAAATCTTCAAACTTCGAAGTAAGCATGATGTTCATTCATCGTGTAAAAAAAAAAAGAAAAAAAAGAAGAAAAAAAGAAAAGAAAAAAGGGGGCTTCTCACGAGAATTCTTCTTCCATCTTGAACTTGCGGTTCTTGTCGTCGTAGGCGCAGACGATGGGCTTGTCTCCAGTGGCGCTGTCCAGCCCACACTCCCCAAGCTCATGGCTGTGTTCCCCCTTGTCGCTGACGCCAAAGAACACCTTCAGGCCCTCGTCTTGCAGCTTCTTGCCCACCTTCATCACCCTGTCAAGAGTCATCACAATGCACTGTTACACCCCCTGTTCCTGCACTTTTCAATCAACATGCTGTGGAGCATTTTTCCCCCCCTTTTTTTAAAATAGTAGTAGTATCTCAATTTTTCTTCTTAATATTATATCATTATTATTATCTTAATCTATCTGTTCTTTTTTCTTTTAATGCTCATTGGATGTTACTGTTTGTTCATACTGTTTTCTTTGCATTGTATACAAGTCTTTACAATTACAGTTAAAACAAAAAAAAGAAAGAAAAAAAGCTGTGAAGTGCTGGCCTAGCAGTAACGCATCTGCCTACCAAGCCAGAGAATCTCAACGTGCAGATTCTAATCCCAAAATTGCCAGTATATAATTTCCCTGCACTCCAGCTTGAGCGGTGGTCTGGCACTAGTTATTTGGAGAGACGATAAATCAAGGTCCCATGTGTAGCATGCACTTAATGCATGCAAAAGAACCAACTGCAACAAAAGGGTTGTTCTTGAAAAAATATTCTCAAGAAATATCCACTTAGACAGGAAAACAAATTTGCAGGAAGACAAAAAAAAAAAAAAAAAAAAAAAAAAAAAAAAAAAAAAAAAAAAAAAAAAAAAAAAAAAAAAAAAAAAAAGGGTGGCACTCCACTGTAATATGACAAGCTCTCCTCAGGGAGAGTAGTTAGAATTTCACAAAGAAATCTGTAATGACAAAATTACTGGTTTATGTTATCACTCTGACAGTCATCATGCACAACAAAATGTCTCAGCAGTTTGTATAAGTGGATGTTCACACATTTGTGAAAATACTATGCTTTTAAAATACAAGCATTATAGTTCTCTAATTTTTGCCTTGTGTATTTTCCCCCATAGCCAAACAAGAGAAAAATATCATCCATAATTGTAAGGATTCATTATCTAAAAGTTGTATGTGCATTAAGTTGCAGATCTAAACAAAGTATTTCAAACTGGGTTCATCGAAACACATGGAAAAATATAATAGAGGGAAATAATCTGAAAGTGAAAGAGCATGTGATCAGAGAGCACACAAATGATAACCAAAATCCAGAGAGAGAGATAGCCGTGTGTTGCATCAGAACATGACATAATATGTCTACCCAATGCAATCAACACAGCAAGGGTTAATGACTTCATAAACTTCAATATACACATGACTGTATCCACACAAAAAAAGCTTTTTAATGTCCTGCAGTTAAAGCCAGGAATTTCTGGCGTATACTTGAATAAATGACATAAGATAACAAATTCTACATTCTAAGTCTATACATATCATAAATATACTAAGTCTATATGAATTATATAATAAAATGGTCCCTGTAAATTCTATTCTATCAACACCTACCTGTTTCGCCAGTAGTTGCTTCCCTTGGGGTTCTTGCCGTAGTCGATGTCATAAAAAGCGACAAAGGTTGGCTTTTTGAAATTGCCAGCGTTGCTCATAGTTCTGTGTGCACACAGTCCCAATCTGAAAAAACAAAGCAGAGATTAGTGCCCTGTGTTTATTGCTGAAAACAGTCTTGGCAAATGAAAACTATCACAGACAGATACAGATTTCAAAATCTGGGCAGACAATTGAATTTGTGGGAAAAAAAAATATGGGGGACATGGAACTAAAATCAAATCAAACTCAACTTTCATATGATACATGACATGGAATATTTATATCCCTATGAAGATTTCAATCCCTTCTCTACGAAATAAAAGGCATTGAACACTCTGGAAAACAGGTTAAGGGTTTTGAAGAACTCGACTGTTTTATCAAATTTCCACTTTTAAGATTGTAGGTGTGAACAAGAGTTACCTACAAGCAATCTGTATCGGTACTGTCTCTGTACTTAAACAGCAAGAGATGCAGTAATTATGTTCTTCCCCAAGGGAAACTGAACTTACATAGACAGAATGGGCAGAAAACCAGAATATGTGTAAGCCAAAAACAAAGTCCTGGTTCAGGAAAGGTGGAGGAGAAGAGACAGACAAAGCTTTCTCCCCAATCTGAGGATGAAAAAAGAACTAACACCTACTTCTCCTCATTCAAGAAATCTGTGACTTTGGACTTGGTGGTGGCGTCGCCAGTGAACTTGACAGCACTGTCCTCAAACTTGTTGGCCATCACTTTGGCACGGAACAGCACCACTTCACTGCACAACAAATAACACTTTGTTTATACAAGTATAATAAAAAATATACAAAATTCATCCAAGCCTCTTAAAAATGAAACTGTCAGAATATAATAACTTATAAAGCGCTTTGAAACATCTAAAATGTGCTTTACCATTGTATGTCAGTAAGACACAAACACTCAAGAACACACAGGGAAGAAATAGATGTGGATCCACAAACTATTCAGAATGGATTGGAGTGTGTTCATTTTATACCGACTGTCCTACACGGAATATTTTCAGGATAAGGTTATCAGTGAGGGTATGTGAACTTTCATTACCAACACTATTGAAAGCCTCATTTCAAAGAATGTTTCAAGTCAGTTTGAAAAAAACTTCAAATAATTGTATGTTTTTTGACAATACTAGAAAATAAGATTGATACAAACTAACAAACTGATAAAATTGGGACATACTGGTAACTGGGCTGAAAGCTGCAAATTAAACCTTCGTTGTTTTTTATTCCAAGATGGACTGAGGGTGGATGTGCTGCTTTAAAGTGTTAAAATCTGAGACCAAACATTTTAATATCAAATTTTCCTTCTAAAAATAAAAATAAAAATATTTCAAACCTTAAAATCAAAATAGATGTAAACAGAAAAGATCAACTATAATTGTAAACACAATTTTAAGTCTGCAGAGTATTTTGATATTTCTAATTCACAAATCATTCTGATTTTGTCAAGTCTTTTTACCATTTTGTACTATTATATGGAAACTTTAAACTTCTTAATTAGTCAAAAACATGGGTGTTAAGTGTAATCATTCTGAAAGAGCAAAACGATTCAGTACTGTGACAAACGTCAGAGCCTTGTATTGCTTCTGATTTTTTTCCCATCATTTCAAAAAAATTTTTTTTTTTAAATTCAGTAATCAAACACAATATGCATGCTTTGAAAAGGTCTGAAATCTTTTTGTATAGCCAATTCATCATGATTCACAAACTTTTCAAGGCCTGTTAAAGCAAAGCAGAGTAATATTTTGCAAAAAAAAAACAAAACATGCATCAGACCCATGCATGAGTCTGCACCAGTGGGTCACAGTATAGTCTGTGTAATTAAAAATATCACATCATTTCTCCCAAACCCTCCCCAAACAAACTCTGTAATACAATATCAAACGACAAAATGTGTCACCGCAAAGGAAGACTTCTTCCAGTTGGGTGTCATCCGACAACAATGACGATATGGAAGGGAGGTCACCCAGTCCACACATTCAGAGACCTGGCCACGACTTACTCTTTGTACTTGGCCTTATCCATGATGGCGCTGGTGGTGGTGTGGGCAAAACGCAGGTCATCAACGCTATCAGCCACCTTCTGGAACGTCTTGGCCATGGCACTGTCCCCATCCTTGAAGAAGCCTGCAAGTCATAAAACACCATACATATCATACACATCACTGAACAGTGATGGGCTAGTTGTAACGCATCTGCCTACCAAGGAAGTGAGATAATCTGAGAGCATGGAATCGAAATTCACAACCAGCAGTATTTTCTCCACCTCCAGTAAATCTTGAGTAACGATCTGGATGCTTGTTCTTCTTCTTGTTGCTTATTGTCCAGCCGACCACACAGGGCCATATCAGGACTGTAAAACCATACAACTGCTCAACCGTGTCAACACAAAACTCTAAGTCTACAAAAAAACACAAACCCACAAAACACAGTTGGTTTGGATGCTGGTCAGATGAGACAACAAAACGAGGTCCTGTGTTCAGCATCACAGCATGCACTTAGTACAAGCAAAGGGTTGTCCCTGGCAAAATTATGTAGAAAAACCCACCTTGAAAGGAAAACAAATAACAGACTTGCAGGCAGATGAAAAAAATGGTAATGATGAAAAATCCACTCTGATACAAAAACTAGGCAGGAAAAAAGAAAAAAAGAAAAAAAAAAGGGGTGGCATTTTCACAACAGTGACACGCTCTCCCATGGGGAGAGCAACCTGAATTTCACACAGAGATACCAATTATAATACAAGGGGTACTGGAACAATTACTTCAGAGGTCAATGCAACTGTGACAATAAAAAGCAATTTCTCAAAATCTCTATAATCTGAGAAGCTAAAGAAACAGACACCAACTTTCTGAAAATAGACAGACACCACAAATGAATCAAAATATAGGTAAACATTTAAAAAAATTTTTTTTAAGCTGTATGAAATGATGAACGGTTGGTGATGCACACCAGGATGTACGAAAATCCACACACACAAACAAACATCACACTCATCAAGACAGCACTCACCAACAACACAGCCACCCTCACGAGCCAGGAAGGCTTCATACTCTTCCACAGTGTTCAGCTCCTTGGAGCTCGGCCCAGCCTCCCTCTGCATAGTCTTCACAATGCCGTCTGAAACCACAGTCAGTCATGTTCTGTCAGTCTGTATCACTTCCTTCCACCAGCATTATTCCAATTTCTTTCTTGCTGAAGTTTTTCATTTCCTCACTAGTTAAAAGACAACTGGGAATTTTTCAATGTGTAAACGAGCAACGTTTTCCATCCAAACACAATTCATCATGACGTTTTTGCTTTCACAGACACCATATTTTATTCATTATCATCATTTCTTACTGTTATCATTTATCATATCTTTTAAAAAATAAATATCAATGCACAATATGACTCAGATGGTATATCCAATGGCTTGATGTAGCTTTTATTTTCATTCTTTCAATAGTATCTGGATGAAAAGAAAAACATTACAAAGTGTGTTATCAGCTGCAATAGTATTGCCCATAAACTCAAACATTGTCAAAATTTATCATTTTTTAGTAAGCACTCTCAATCTGGCTGACAGCATGATGTAAATAAAAAATGCACATCTTTACATTCATACCAGGACTATTCTGTCGAAATGAATGCAAAGAGTATCAACAACAGAATCAGTCACTGTTGCCTAAATCTACCCAAGAGTAAAAACATAAAACACTAAATAAAGCTAAGTTAAGGATAAAATATCAGTGTGATCAAAAATTATTGCAGGGTCCAAGGATCTCTTTTGCCACCATTCTAAGGTGTCCCAAACTAACTTCAGAGGGTTAGTCTCTTAATTAGTTGAATGTTGCACATCACATATAGCCAAATCTCCATTGCTGCAAACATACAAAGGCAGGCATACTTTCTAATTTCAGTCACATCATCTGTTACTGGATAGAGGGCCTAGAAGTGATTAAGGGAGACAACTCTTCCCTCTCAGACTGAAGTTCCAAAACAGACAATAACTCTTTGAATTTTTTTTTCACACATATTTCACATACATTCATTCTAAAATTTTTTAGAACATTCTAAAGACCTGATCCATTAACAAGCAGTGAGTCCTTTCCATTTTCAAAGCAACAGAGACACAGTTTTGCACTAACTTCTTCAGATCTAACAACACTTTAAAGAAAAAATTAATTCATAATATGAATAAATAACAAAACTTACTTGCTTCTCTGGGCCCATCATATTCTTTGCTTAACTCTCCTGCCTTGAAGATCTTGAGAGTTGGGTAACCAGACACTCCAAACTTACTGCAGACATCAGCTTCTGCTGTACAGTCCACCTACACACAGACACACTCACCAAGATCAACCACAGGCAAAAGACACCTGACAGTTACCTGGTTAATCAATTACAATAAGTTACATACATTCACTGTACTGGTGGCTAAGACATTAACTGATTAAGGCAACATTTGGTAAAGTAGGACCAATGCAGTCTGAGAAATGTTATTTGAGGTGGGTTCATATGATTGGCACTGTCTAACTGCACAAAGCTCACACCATGACCATCAGAACAAAAACACATGAATCTGGAAGTAGGAAATAATCACTATACCTATCATTTCTTGTGTGCCTATTATATTGCCAGATTCGAATGTACTTACCTTCATGGACTTACAAAATAAATAGAACCATCATATCTAAGTATTCTTTGTACTGGTGGCTAAGACATTAAGGCAATGTTTGGTAAAGTAGAACCAATGCACAGTCTGAAGAAAAATATTTGTAATTTCAATTAAAGTAGTAAACCAGAAAGTTGCTGTGAGGCTCAGATGTGATAAACTAAGACTCAGAAAATCTGCTCTCTCTCTGTGACGTGTGTGTGTGTGTGTGTGTGTGTGTGTGTGTGATTCAAACAGCTGCAAATTTCAGCAAAGCCATGAGCAGTCATCATATATAATATATATATATATATGATTGTCATGATTCAAATATATGTATATGCAAACAAGGTGGGTTTGTTTTTTTTAGAATATTTAAAAAAATTCTTTTTACCTTTGCCAATGACACTGGAGGATCATTCTTGGCTAGTGTATCAGCAGCCTTTTCATACTCAGGTGCTAATCTTTTACAGTGGCCACACCTGTTGAACAAAAAATATATATACATATTTGTTTAGCTAAAATACACACATTCAATACACAAATACATATCCAGTGCATAATTCAAAAACAATATTCAAAAGTCTATAATTTTCATGACATATATCTGTAATTTGCATATGTCATTACTAACACTGTAATAACAATACTAACTTTATTTTCACACAGTATTATGTTGTTTCAAAATTTGTTGCACCCAGCTAGTATTTTCATTTACATGATAACCACTACAAAGTTCATAACTTTGGGAACTTTAATCATAATTTTTACACTGAAGCATCTAACTACACAAAT
>NC_134897.1:14042032-14044532 GCF_041734735.1 Babylonia areolata | reverse complement strand
AGACACACACAGACACACACACAGAGGCACACACACAGACACAGACACACAGATACACGCACAGAGGCACACACACAGATACACAGACACACAGACACAGACACACAGACACAGACACACACACACACACACACACACACACACACACACACACACACACACACACACACGTGCCTCGAAGTCCTGTCTGAAATACAACTGACGAACATCTGTTGGTGCGATAAACCTTCAGATACTGTCTCTGAGAGAGAAAAGGCAAAGTTACGAGTCTGTGACAAAAAAAGATGATGCAGAGTGGTCAAATGTATAAATAACAGAGTTTAATTCATGAAATAGTGCAACTGGACCACACCTTTCTTTACGTCACTCATTTACAGCACACTCCAAAAGTTATCATCATGACTGACGTGTGTAACGTGCACTGCCGGACACAGAACCTTCACAGATGCTCAGAGAGTGCTGCTCTTCTTGTGGTTTTCATGCAGGCAGCCACTCAGTTTCGTTCACTTGATCTCGGTCTTGGATAGGTTGGTATACGCGTCGCAGAACCCAGTTGACTGGTGTAAGTTGTGACGGGGGGTAGGAGGCGTGGGGGTGCGGGAGGGGGCGGGGGTGGGGCGTGGGGTGGGGTGGGGGTGGGGACGGGAGGGAGTTTCAGCAGACATTTTGTGGTGCGAAATTAAGTCACGTACAGTGTGTATTCAACAGGTACTACCACAACTGAAAAACAAACAAACAACTGTCGACACCATAAAGGAGAAAGAAAAACTGAAAGGGTATTACTACTACTACTACTACTACTATTGCTACTACTGCTGCTGCTACTACTACTGCTGCTGCTGCTGCGATTGACAGTGTGAATGCAGCAACATTTTAATCTAAAGAAATCAATGATAGACATAATACTGTTCTGGACTAGCTATGAGAATGCAGACTGACGTAACAGAAGCAGACATCGTAATCATATCTGTTTGGCATTCATGAAGACTTTCATCACACAATACTGCCGACAGTTCGGAAATCGGACTTTTGGTTTGACAGCTTTTGACTTTGATGGGTTACGTTGTTGGAGCCTGGCCGGCTATATTCAGACCAACAGTAAAAGCGGTCAGTTTACTCTGTAAGACCACAAAACAAAACAAACAAGCAAAAAAATCCCCAACAAGAAACAAACAAGAAACAACAATGATTCCAACATATAGCCGGCTGAGCTGTTGGATAAAAATGTCTTCGGTTGAAAGACATGGAGTTTATGATTACAGTTATTGGACTGTTTGACAGAGTTGGGACGGGGGAAGGGGGTGGTGGGGTTGGGGAGAAGGGAGGCAGGGGGTGAGGAGGTGGGGGTGGGGGGTGGGGGGGGGGGCACGTGGAACCTTGCATACTTGGAAACAACAGAGAAAAAGTCTTGAAGTGAACATACCTTATGTATTTCCACTGATAGGTTCCGACGGTTTGGTGGATGGACACACACACACACACACACACACACACACACACACACACACACACATGATACACACGCACGCCGCCGCACACATGCACGCAAACACGCACGCACGCACGCACACACACGCACGCATGCAGTAACACAGACTTGCACGCGCGCGCGCATATATACACACTCACAATCACACATGCACACGCACAGACGCAGCTCCCTACCCCCACCCCCATCTCCCACCTCCCGACACCACATCCACTCGCAGCTGTTGCATCGACCAGGGGAAGGAATTCATGCAAGGAATTAATACAAAGAAGTACACAGCGGTTCTTTCCCTTTGTACGGTCATTACGCTTGTTTCGTTTTTGGATCACTGCAGCTGCTGCTGTTAAGCATTTCCCTCTAGTTCTTCCCGCTTTTTATTATTATTATTATTATTATTATTATTATTACTACTACCTTTTTATATTACAATTATTATTTATTTATTTATTTATTTATTTATTTATTTATCTATTTATGTAAGCTTATCTATTATTTATTCACCTTTTTTTTTTCTCATGGACTGACTAAGCCCGTTGGGTTACGCTGCTGGTCAGGCATCTGCTTGGCAGATGTGGTGTAGCGTATATGGATTTGTCCGAACGCAGTGACGCCTTCTTGAGCTACTGAAACTGAAACTGAAAACTCTTCCCGCTGTTGTAGTTTAGTGCTGCTGTTGTTGTTGTCTTTGTCGTCTCCATCATTGTTGTGGCTGTTGTTGTTCATCTCCTCTTTCTTCATCCTCCTCTTCGAGTCCTTCTCCATCGATTCTGATTCTGCACACCGGCACACACACACACACACACACACACACACACACACACACACACACACACACACACATACACACACACACACACACACACACACACACACAGAGTACACACACACACACACACACACACACACACACACACACACACAGGGTACACACACACAGAGTACACACACACACACACACACACACACACACACACACACACACACACACACACACACACACACACACACACA
>NC_134897.1:14024532-14032032 GCF_041734735.1 Babylonia areolata | reverse complement strand
AATATCATATCATATGCATGTAAAGAAGACTTCCTTTTAAGTTTTCTTTATTTCTCATATGTGGGGCTATAACAGCAAGAAAATGTTGTTGTTTCCATAACCCACCAAACACTGACATGGATACTGAATATATAACGTGTGCATAATTTTTTTTTTACCATCTACATGCGTTTACACACACATAGGTGATTCAGGGCATTCACCGGACGCCGTGACTGTGGTACCACTCCCCTCTCACCCCCCCCCCCCCCCCACAAGCCTTTCAGTTTCAGTTTCACTTTCTCAAGGAGGCGTCACTGCGTTCGGACAAATCCATACACGCTACACCACATCTGTTGAGCAGATGCCTGACCAGCAGCATAATCCAACGCGCTTAGTCAGGCCTTGAGTGCATGCTTACATATTTGTGTACCTATGAAAGTGGATTTCATTTTACGTAATTTCGCCAGAGGACAACACTCTCGTTGCCATGGGTTCTTTTTCAGTGCGCCAAGTGCGTGCTGCACACGGGACCTCGGTTTATCGTCTCATCCGAAAGACTAGACGCTCAGTTTGATTTTCCAGTCAAACTTAGGAGAAAGGGCGAGAGCGGGATTCGAACCCACACCCTCACGGACTCTGTGTATTGGCAGCTGAGCGTCTTAACCATTCTGCCACCTTCCTCCTTCCAAGCCTTTACTCACGCCCTTTACCAGGGTTCGAACCCAGCACCAACAGACTGAAACCTCAAACGCTTTAACCACACCGCAGTTACGTCAGTACCGTCGTCCGGCCTTCAGTCTGACTTTTTCTCCTTCCTCCGCACACCCCCGAAGGGAGCGTGTGTAACTTGGTTACGTGACCCGGCAGCCCGGCTATTTAAATCTGTTCCCGCTGATGAAATGCCTCCATCCTCTCGGGGCAATTTGCTCCTCCTCTGACCGATCGTCTCGTCCAAGACGTTGACACTCCCCCCTCTCCCGGGGCCCGCTGTAACGTGGTTATATCAAAATTATAGCGTCTGCAAGAGTACACCGCAGCTGCCTGATCTGTTATGCTGGAATGCACGTTGACAAGTAAGACAAAGGGTGGTGAGAGAGAGAGAGGGGGGGGGGGAGGGGAGAGAGAGGGGGGAGAGTGAGAGAGGAGAGAGAGAGAGTAAAGGGTTGGAGCAGAGACGGAGGGTGAGAGAGAGAGAGAGGAGAGAGAGAGAGGGAGGGAGGGAGAGGAAGAGAGAGAGGGGGGAGAGAGTAAGAGGGGAGAGAGAGAGTAAAGGGTTGGAGCAGAGACGGAGGGTGAGAGAGAGAGTGAGTGGAGAGAGAGAGAGAGGGGGGGAGAGGAAGAGAGAGAGAGGGGGAGAGAGTGAGAGGTGAGAGAGAGGGGAGAGAGAGAGAGGTGGGGGAGAGAGAGTGAGAGGGGGGAGAGAGGGGAGAGAGAGAGAGGTGGGGGAGAGAGAGTGAGAGGGGGGGAGAGAGAGTGAGAGGGGGGAGAGAGGGTAAAGAGTTGGAGCAAAGACGGAGGATGAGAGAGAGAGGGGTAGAACGGAAAGAGAGAGAGAGAGAGAGAGTAATAGGTTGGAGCAGAGACCGGGGAGGTGGGGGGGTGGGGGGTGGGGGGTGGGGTGGGGGTTAAAGAGAAAGAGAGGGGATGGGGAGTAAGGAAAGAGTTGGGAAGAATGAGAGAGACAGAGATGGAGACCTAAGGTTGGTGGTGGTGGTGGTGGTGGTAGTGGTGGTAGGGGGTAATCTGATATGCTGCAATGAAAATCTAAATTCAGTCTAATATCATCATATTAGATGAACAGACTATAAATAAATACACGAACGATCTAAAAGAAGGACAAAAGGCGGAGAGAGACGGATGGTTGGGAGAGAAAGAGAGAGAGAGAGAGAGAGAGGGGGGGGGAAGGGAAGGAGGAGAGAGGGAGAGAGCGAGAGTGAGAGAGGTAGGTAGGTAGGGAGAGAGAGAGAGAGAGAGAGAGAGAGAGAGAGAGAGAGAGAGATTTGGACACTTGGACCACTTTGACACTTTATTGTCTGCAAGGGTCTATTGACAATGGGGTCAGGGGGCGAGGGAGGGGGGGGATTGCAGGGGTGTGGGGGGTAATTTTTAACACAAGTACAGCAGAACACGTTGTGCTCCAATCCAGTAGTACTTCTCACACACCCTCTCATAATCTTTACAAAGTTCCTCAAAATTAAACAAATAAAATAAACACTTTAAAAAACAAAAAAAATAAGGAATAATATTATCAATCTCAGTCATCCATTCTATAGTGTTGTTATGTAATTTATCAGTATTTACTTTATCATCAGAGCACACACAAAAATAGATGCTACACATCAAAAATATAACAGAGAGAGATGGGGGGGGGGGCGGGCGGGAGGTAGGTAGATGGATAGATAGATAGAGAGAGAGAGTGGGGAGAGAGAGAGAGAGAGAGAGAGAGAGAGAGAGAGGTGGAATGGGGTGGCAGTTTGGTTTGAGAGGAGAGAGAAAAAAACCTTTTACAACAGGATACTATATTGAGATATTTGTGAAAAGACGTCAGGGTGATCTCAGGCAAGTAAAACGTATTGCCGGATTTCTTTTCGTGCCATCTTTATTATCAACGTGCGTGTATAGTTCAATCTGAACACATGGCCAGTTTCACACATTAATCGTTTCTTCTTCTTCTGCTTCTGCTTCGTAATAATCCTTTTCTACTTATACCTCTTCTTCTTCTTCTTCTTCTTCTTCGTAGTCATCCTTTTCTACTTATAGCTCTTCTTCTTCTTCTTCTCCTTCGTAGTCATCTTTTTCTACTTATAGCTCTTCTTCTTTTTCTTCGTCCATTATATTGTCATTGTTCTTGTTCTTGTACTTGTTCTTCTCCTTCATTAAATACATAGTTCTCGCTCCAGTTCTTCTTCTTCAATTACCTTGTTTCTTTTTCTTCTTCTTCTTCTTCTTCTTCCTCCTCCTCCTCATTCTCCTCCTCCTCCTCCCTACTTAATCATCATCATCATCATCACCATCATCTTGTGCTGATCGAGCAGATTCATTTTGTTGAGGGTCCTGTGGAGAAGTGCTGCGCAGCTGAGCTGCACTTCTTGATGGTGCACGCTGTAGCTGCCCAGCTGAGCAGCTTGCTGTGGGTTGATGGATGAGGGTGGTGGTGGTGGGGGGGGGGGGTGGAGAAAAGGGGGAGTCCCCAGACGGGTATGTGTATATATATGTATATATATATAGTCCGCTATATAAATGTATATAAACACACACACACACACACACACACACACACACACACACACACACACACAGCGAGAGAGACATGGAGAGAGGGAGAGAGAGAAAGAGAGAGAGAGAGGGGGGGGGAAAGAGAGGAGAGAGGGGGAAGGAGGAGAGAGAGGGGGGAGTGGAAGAGAGAGATAGGAGAGAAGGGAGAGAAAGAGAGGGGGGATAGAGAGAGGAGGGGGGATAGAGAGAGAGGCGGAGAGAGAAAGGGTGGAGAAAGAGAGGGGGAGAGAGATAGGAGAGAAGGTGGGAGACAGAGAGAAAGAGAGGTGACAGAGGAGGGGGATAGAGAGGAGGGGGATAGAGAGAGAGGGGAGAGATAGAGGAGGGGGATAGAGAGGAGGGGGATAGAGAGAGAGAGGGGAGAGATAGAGAGGGGGATAGAGAGAGAGGGGAGAGATAGAGAGGGGGATAGAGAGGCGGAGAGAGAGAGGGTGGAGAAAGAAAGGAGGAGAGAGTGGGAGGAAAGAGAGGGGGGAGAGAAAAGGGGAGAGAGACAGGGGGAGAGAGAGGGGCGAGAGAGAGGAGAGAGAGAAAGGGGGATATAGGGGAGATGGAGTGGGAGAGAGAGAGGGGGGAGAGAGAGTGGGAGAAGGAGAGAGAGAGAAGGGGAGAGAAGGGAGAGAGGGGGGAGGGGAGAGAAAAAGACAAGGTGAGGGAGACAAAGAGAGTGGGAGAGAGAAAGAGAGGGGAAAGAGAGAGAGAGGGGGGGAGAGAGAGGCTGGGACTGAGGGGGAGATCATCAACTGAGAGAGGAGTGGTCGGGAATAAACACTCAGAGAGAGAGAGAGAGAGAGAGAGAGAGAGAGAGAGAGAGAGGTGGGAGAAGAAGGAGGGTGGGAGAGAGAAAAAGAGAGAGAGAGAAAGAAAGAAAGATTGATGTAGGGATGAATGGATGGTTGGTTTATGAATTCATAGGTCATTGCCCCTCTCTCTCTCTCTAACACACACACACACACACACACACACACACACACACACACACACCATCATCTGCAGAATGGTCTGTGAGTTCAGCAGTTCAGCACTGCTTTCAGTCAGCAGAGCGGAGTGAGCGCAGGGCAAGCTTCCCTTTCCTGTGGCTTGGAGGGACAGACTGCTGGTCAAACGCTGTTTAAATCACAGACTGACATAAGCTTACAGTAGGGCCAACAGCAAAGTGAGAGCTGTATTACCAGTGGTTTTTCCATTCCAGTGGAAAGCCATTTACATTTGTGTTCGTACATTTCTTCTGTCTTTGCTGCACATGTCAAATGAACGGTATAAGGACAGGCCCGGCGCTTCCTTTTTTGAGGAAGTGTCTGGGTTTGTTCCAATGTATCTTTTATTTACCTGTGTGCTAGCTGAATCGGCAGCGTAAGCAGCACTGACTTGAAGTTGTGTACCTTGTAAATGGAGATAGTTACCACTCTTTACTATTTGTTAATCATTTACAGCTTAGTCTTTTGTGAAGGACTATGACTCTCAAACTAGGAGGCAAGATTGCACTGGCTCTTAGTGCTTTAGCCTTGAGAGGTAGTAGGCCTTTTGGAACCATCCCAACGCCGACTGTCCCCTAAGACCCTTTTGGCCGAGAGAGTGGGGATGTAACTTGGGCAAGACATTCTCCACTACAATCAAATTCTAGCCCAGATAGTCAGGACAGCAGTTGCCTCCTCTGCTGTTCTGATAGTTGCCGTCGGACACGACTGACTATCATACATACATACTGACGTGACTGAGAGAGACTGAGAAAGATGTGTCCAATGCAATGGTGGTCGTATTGTTGGTGGGCTCTGTTCTACAATGGCCTGGTTTGGAGAGAAAAAAAGATGGCTTGTTTCGACATCTCTGTCTCTTTTTCTTTTTTTGTGTGTTCTTGTTTTCTTCCTCTAATCTTTCCTTTGCTTAAGTTTGTTTTGTTTGTTTGTTTCTGTGTGTCTTTTTTCCCCCTTCTTTCTTTCTTTCTTTCTTTTTTTTGCGGTCTCTGTGGGCTGTGAAGGAAGGAGCTGAAAGATGTCTTTTGTTTGTTTCTTTCCTGTTATCTTTCTTTCTTGTTGTCTCACTGGGATTTGTATGGAGGTGCGAAAAGACGTGTTTTCTTTCTTTCTTTCTTTCTCTCTCTCTTTCTTTCTTTCTTTCTTTCTCTGTTTCTTTTCTTCCTGGCGATCTTTCGGTCTCTATGGGGTCATTGCTATTGAACGAAAAGACTGATTTAAAAAAAGAAATTTGAATTTTTTTTTAAAGTCTGTACTCTTCTACATAAACATCTTCCTGCCTTTCTCCATCTAGTATTTTTCTTTTAGTGCTTAATTTCTATCGTTGGCTTTCTGTGTATCTTAATGATTTTCGTGTTTGTTTATTTTGTTGATGTATTTCATTTTGTGTTAACGTTTGAAACAGACGTAACCTAGGCTTTCAACGCCTCACCAGCTTGTTGAGATTTTGCATCGGTCAGGGTTCTGCCCTTTCACCACACCCTTAAAACACACACACACACACACACACACACACACACACACGCAGACACACACATACAACACACACACAAACATACACGCACACGCACACACACACAAAACACACACACACAACACACACACACACAGCCACACACAGCCACACACACACACACACACACACACACACACACACACACACACACACACACACACACACACACACACAAAAGAAAGCCTATGATCAAGTTTGGCATGCAAAGTTACTCTTTAAACTGAAATCTGTTGGCTTTTCAGGGCGTCTCTATAATTATATCAAAGATTTCCTGACTAAAAGACGTATACAAGTACGAGTCGGAAATACGTACTCAAATCCTAAGACTCTTCACATGGGATTACCCCAAGGTTCTGTTATTGCCCCTGTTCTATTTAACATCTTGCTGGACGACTTACCCAAACACTTATCAAAAGACGTGATCCTAGTGCAATACGCAGATGATATATGTATGTGGATGAATGTAACTATGGAAAGAAATACATTAAAAAGGGCATTAAACTATATTAAGAAAACACACCAAAGAGAAATAGATAAATTGAATAAGTATATTGTCGACAATGGTCTTACATTATCAGCAGAAAAAACCTCACATTATGCTTTTTAACAATGGTAATAATCCAGGAGAGTTACCAACATTTAAAATTGAAAATGAGCCCATTCAGTACAGAGATATGATAAAATTTTTAGGCTGAACGCTTACTTCAAAACTAGCTTGGAATGCCCATATTGAATATATAATAACAAAAGCAAGAAAATGTTTAAACTTGCTCAAAGTTATAAGTAAACAGTACTGGGGACAAGACACAACGATATTGAAACATTTGTCATCATCACTTATTCAATCCAGACTATCGTATGGACAAGAAGTCTTTTTCAATGCTCCAAAGTATTTGTTAAAGAAACTTCAAAGCATTGACTGTAAAGCATATAGACTTGCCCTTGGCGTATCTTACCACGCATCAACCCTCGGAACATATAAAGAAATAGGAGAATTATCTTTGGGGGAATACCGAAACCTGGCATGTGCTAAATACGTATTGAGAAGCTCAAAAACTGAAAATTTTACATCGGAGGAAGTAAGAATTACATCTGAAAATAACTTCCCCAAAAGAGCTAAAACGATATCTTATCTAACACCAATTGGCACGTTTGTGTCGAACCTTTTCCAAAAGTCCGAAATTAATCCAGATAATGTAGACACGCAAAAAACATAAGTCCATACCCCATTTGGGAGATGAGTAAAGCACAGTTTGATATCAATGATACTGACATTGCAAAAAAAGAAAATCCAAATATCATGGCAGCAGAAGTCCGATTACACCTTCAGAATAGATACCGTGACCACTTACATATTTACACAGACGGCTCACTCCTAGACAATGGCCAAGCAGGTTCAGCTTTCGTTATACCAAAACTGAAAACAGAACGATCATACCTTATTGGTAAAGATCGATCAATATTCACAGCTGAACTTATCGCTGTTCGTATGGCTTTAAATTATATTTTTGATCTTCCAGTTTGCCTTCTTCAAGTCTTATTTTGTGTTGATTCAAAATCTGTATTATATGCTTTAAACTCATCAAGTTGTAAGAACAAGTCCAAAATAATAATAGAAATAAGTCACATTGTACATCTTTTGAATTTGAGAGGAACACATATAACTTTTTGTTGGGTTCCTTCTCACCTTGGTCTCCTATATAATGAATGGGCTGATAGGGCTGCAAGAAAAGGTGCAAAATACCAACAGGG
>NC_134897.1:14017032-14022032 GCF_041734735.1 Babylonia areolata | reverse complement strand
CTTCAATTTATTTTTTTCCTGTGTTTTTTTCCTTCTTTCTTTTATTTCTTTTTCTCTCTGTCTTTCCCCCCCCCCCCCCTTTCTTTTATTTTCCTTCAGCAAACGTGGGTGGTGCGGAAGGACAAAATTGCAGTGTGTCAGCGAGATAGTGTTTTCCGTGGTGACACCTGAAATGGGTCTTCTATCGCTTGTCTCAATCGTCTGCGGGGACTGCACTGCTTTCAGTCGGTGGGACAGAATGGACGGACGTGTGACTGATCTCCCCTGCTGCTGGCAGAATGAGGTCCTGATCCTGGGAGGGGGACGGGGGGGTTGAGGGGAAGGGAGCGCGTAGGGGAGTTGCGGGGTGGGGAGAGTTGGGGGGTGGGGAGGGTGGGGGGGCGTTGGTCGTGTCCAGCGGTTTCTGTTTCTGTCTGTTGCCTGGTCTGTGTTGAGGTGGTGTGTGTGTGTGTGTGTGTGTGTGTGTGTGTGTGTGTGTGTGTGTGTGTGTGTGTGGAGTAAAGGTGTCTTCATTCCGTCTTTTTTTTCCCTTCTTCCCCACCCTTTCTTTCTTCTCTTTATTCATTCACCCAGTCAGTCAGTCATTCTCTGTGTCTTTCTCTGATGAATATTATACTGTGGTTTTTAACTAGGATGGAGGAGTGAAACTTTGTTGTCTTTTTTTTGTTTTTTGTTGTTGAAGCAAGGGTATCGTCTTTCTGTCTTCTTTTTTCTTTCTTTTCTTTTCCCCATTTCATTCATTCATTCATTCGTTCGTCCATTCATTCACTCATGGATACATTCTTTTTTTCTTTCTCTGTTCGATATTATGCTGTGTTTCTTTTAACTAGTAGTGAAACTTTGGTGTCTTTGGTGTGTGTGTGTGTGTGTGTGTGTGTGTGTGTGTGTGTGTGTGTGTGTGTGTGTGTGTGTGCTGTCTTCTTTTCTCCTTTTAATTATCCTTTCCATATTGAGTGTGTGTGGTGTGTGTGTGTGTGTGTGTGTGTGTGTGTGTGTGTGTGCGTGCGTGCGTGCGTGCGTGCGTGCGTGCTGTCTTCTTTTCTCCTTTTAATTATCCTTTCCATATTGAGTGTTTTTCGTTCTTTTTGTTCTACTTCTTCCCTTCCTTTCTTTACATCTTTCTGTATTTTTCTTTTGCTGACTTTTTCTTCCCCAGTCTGTCTTACTTTCATCGTCTCTTTCTGTCCCTCTTCTCCTCTCTGTTTGTTTTCTGATATTCGTTCTTTACTTTAAGTTATTCCGTTTACTTTTTTTTTTCTTTCAATTTCTCGTTTTCGTTTCATTTTATTTTTAATCTTTTTTTTTTTTTTTAAATTTCCTTTCATTTTTTCTCTCTTCCATTTCTTACTTTCTATCAAACAACAGCAACAACACTTTTTTTTCACCCTCTCCATTTTACATTTTGTACTCTATCTTTTCCACATTCTGTTCTCTCTCTCTCTCTCTCTCTCTCTCTCTCTCTCTCTCTCTCCTTTCTTAGTCCCCTCCCCCTTGCCTCCCGCCCCCCTCCCCTCCACCTCAACCGCCCCCCTTTTCATTCGAATATACAGAAATGTCGATTTCTAATTAATAATAACAGTCATCATTATGATAGAAATGATAATAATCCAAATACTACCACTACTACTACTACTAATATAATTTATTTTCAGTCTAATAATTATTATCATCATCTTAGATGAACAGACTATAAATAGATAAACGAACTTTTGTTTGAACTGTACAATGTTTGGACAGTTTGGGGAAAAAGGATGTTCCTGTTTTCACCCTCTTTCTTTTCCTTTGTGTTTTTTCTTCTTTCTCTCTTTCCTTCTTTCTACCCCTCGCCCCCCTCCCTATTATTCAACTTTTCTTTCTTTTTTTCTGTCTTTCTTTCTTTATTTCTTTCTTTCTCCCCCTCCTCCTCCCACTCATCCACCTTCTTTTTTTCTTTCTTTCTTTCTTTCTCTCCCTCCTCCTCCCATTCATTCAACTTTTTTCTTTCTTTCTTCCTTCCTTTCTTTCTTTCTCCCCCTCCACCTCCTCCCATTCATTCAACCCTTTTCTTTCCCTCTTTCTGTCTTTCCTTCTTTCTTTCTTTCTTCCCCTCCTCCTCCCACTCTTTCACCTTTTTTTCTCTCTTTCTTTCTGTCTTTCTATCCCTCCTTCTCCCTTTCCTCATCCCATGTTGTAACGGGGGTTGGGGAAGAACAGTTCCTTCCTCATCCCATTTAACTGACTGTTCATCACTCACTTATCCGAAGTGCGATGTTATTGGCCGGAGTCTTGCTGCACGTGCTCCTGACAGACAGCTGGGCGAGCTCTCAGATAAGCAGCACAGCAGATGGTGGTGGTTGTGGATGGACAACATCGCAGTGTGTCAGCGTTGTGGTCTGCTTCATTACTGCATCTAAAAAAAAAACTGGCTTCCCTGTTATCGCAGACACCAACGTCTGTGAGCGTCGAACCACCGTGTGTGATTGGGGAGAGTGGAGAGACGTGTGCTCAGTCTTTGTTTCCGACTTGAGGACTGAGGTCGTGTGATGTGAGTGAAGAGGCGTACGTCCTGGCCTGTAGTAACATCGCTGTCTGGCGACACAACATCGATAGTTCCTTCCCTATGGTACTGCCGGCGCTGAGATTGAGGTAGATGAACGAGGGTGTGGCCGTGTGTGTGTATTTGTATTTGTATTTCTTTTTATCACAACAGATTTCTCTGTGTGAAATTCGGGCTGCTCTCCCTAGGGAGAGCGCGTCGCTACACTACAGCGCCACCCATTTTTTTTTGTATTTTTTCCTGCGTGCAGTTTCATTTGTTTTTCCTATCGCAGTGGATTTTTCTACAGAAGTTTGCCAGGAACAACCCTTTTGTTGCCGTGGGTTCTTTTACGTGCGCTAAATGCATGCTGCACACGGGACCTCGGTTTATCGTCTCATCCGAAAGACTAGCGTCCAGACCACCACTCAAGGTCTAGTGGAGGGGGAGAAAATATCGGCGGCTGAGCCGTGATTCGAACCAGCGCGCTCATATTCTCTCACTTCCTAGGCGGACGCGTTACCTCTAGGCCATCACTCCACATGTGTGTGGGGTGGGGGGGTGGGGGGTGGGGTGGGGGGAACGTAGGATGAGTGGTGTGGGAGTTACAGCATCGAAGCAGTGAAGAAAGTGCAGGTGATGGGGCAGAAATCAACAACCAAAAGTAACAATAATCAACCACTCCCCATCGGAGGAAAACAAAACAAAACAAAACAAAACAAATAAACAAACAAAAAGAAAAAAAAAGAATAACCCCTTTAAAATATTTGAACTACTCGGTCGTTGTGCAGGTTCGGCGAAAAATATTTTCTATCTATCTGTCTGTCTGCCTGTTCGTCTGTCTATCTACCTATCTGTCCGTCTGTATGTCTGTCTGTCTGTCTATTTCGTTTTTACATCGTCTTTATCTCTGTCCTTTCTTTCTTGCTGTCTTCCTTACCTTCAATGATTTCTTTAAAACACTATACTGTTTCGTCTATTTCTTTGCTTCTTTGTTTCCCACCTTCTCTTTCTCTCTATCCCTTTTGTCCTTCATACCTGTTTTTCTATCACTTTTTCCTTCCTTCCTTTTCCATCAGTTGACCACACCCCCCCAATCATCCGAAGTGGATGCTTTGCTGATTGTCAGCACATACATATCCCTGATGCTTTGCTGGTACCACAGACGACGTCACTTCCGGTAACTACAAACACAGACATTGGTTGTGAGGACAGACAACATGTGAGTGTGTCAGCATTGGTGGTCTGTTTGATTACAGAACCAGAATTGGTTTCTCTATCGTGGGCACCATCGTCTGTGGGGGCTGCGCTGACTGTGGTTGGTGGGGGGGGGGGGGGGGGGGGCGCGGGGAGGGGGTGGGGTGGTGAGACGTGTGCTTTATCTTCTAGAGGGTCTGGGGGGGATGAAGTTGTGGTCTTGAGTGAAAGGAGGAAATGTGTGTCTCTCGGCGTTGGTCTCGCTATGTGGGTGTCTGTGTTGTGGTGGTTTACTTTTGGTGGATTAAACAGGACGTGCTTACCATTTTCTTTTCCTTCTTTCTTTCTTTCCTTCGTGTTTTTGTTTCTCTGATCCTGTATTCACTTTTTTTTCTTTTTCATCTTTTCTCTCTTTCTTTCTTGCTGTCCTTCTTTCTTGTACTTTTTTTTGTTTACTTTTTGCTGTCTTATTCTTTCCTTTCCCTTTCCTTCTCCATTTTTGATAAAAACGTATATAATGTGTCTTCTCATATTTTTTTTAATTTCTTCCTTCTTTCTTCTGTTCTTTGTCTTCTTTTCCGTGTAATTCATCATGATTAGATGATAAAGTGCACTTGACTTATAGTTTGATTCTGCTGGCAGTCTCATTGCTGGAGTGTCCGCGTGTTTCGTCTTTCTCCCAATCTCTTCTTCTTCCTGTCATCTCCTTGTCAGGCACTGAGTGCAGCTCCTTCATCCAAAGTTGACGTATTGTCTGACTTCCTACAGATGTCCCGTGGACAAATCAGGAGAAGTTACTTGCCCCTACATTTCCACTCCCTCAGTCTGTTTCATTCTCTCCCTTGGGGAAAGGTTACGGACTCGATCAGACGTCCTGAGGTTTGCTTTCCTTCACTGAAGTGGTGTCGGTCTTTCGTTGATTTGTGTGAGGCAGGAGACTTCAGTTAGTACTGCAGGGCAGGATCATTCCCTGAGGGGCCCTTTAACTCACTCAGTACGGCCAGTCCTCTCTTCTCCTCTACACAGACACCTCGGATGTCCAGTGGGTGTCTCAATGACCCAACCTTTAGCTTCCGTCGTCAGAATTGTGGCATTCTTTGTCAACATTCACCTCTTCAGTGTAAGAGCCTTCCGCTTGTAATATTTTGATGGTGATAATTGGGGTGGAACGCTGTTTACGTCGTCTCTTTCGCCGTTCGTATGGAGAGAGTTAAGATGTGGACGGCCATAAACAACGCGAGTGACTGGTGTCAGTAAGGACCAGCATTGTCGTTATTGCGTCATGGGT
>NC_134897.1:13989532-14009532 GCF_041734735.1 Babylonia areolata | reverse complement strand
TTCTTCTTTCGTTTCTTTCCGTTATTTTTGGTTTCTCTCAGCATGTCTGTCTCTCCTTTTTGCCTTTTTTATTTTCACTTTATGTCGTTCGATTTGTTTTCGTCCGGGGAGACAGTTAATCGTCTGGTTCTTTCTTTTGTGTATGTCCTTTGAGTGGGATAAACGTCTATCTAGTCCGTAATCTTCACAACATCAAGCCGACGCCCCAAACCGGGTGTAACTGGCTGAGAAAGATACGGCACTAAGGCGTCTCCTGCACTTTTTTTTAGCTTGAGCGGGATCATCTGCAGGGACGCTGGTATGTGTTAGGGAGAAGCTGTCCTTATCTCGGTCAAGTAGATTAGTGCCCCTGTTGAGGGTTTTCTTTTTATCCCCGTTAAGGCGGTTATAACCCCCGTTAAAGAGGTTAATACCCCTGCTAAGGTGGTTATGGCCTCCACCAAGGAGGTTAATACCCCGGTTAAGAAGGTTATCATCCCCGTTAAGGAGGTTAATACCCAGTTAAGGAGGTTACTACCCCCGTTGAGGAGGTTAATACCCCCGTTGAGGAGGTTAATACCACTGTTAAGGAGCTTAATACCCCCGTTGAGGAGGTTGCTACCCCTTTAAGGAGGTTACTACTCCCGTTGAGGTGGTTAATACCCCGTTAAGGATGCTATTACTCCACCAAGGAGGTTATTACCCCCGTTAAGAAGGTTGATACCCTACCAAGGAGGTTACTATCCCCGTTAAAAAGATTATTACTCCACCAGGGAGGTTATTACCCATTAAGAAGGTTATTACCCCGTTACGGAGTTTTTATCCCCCGTTGAGGAGGTTATTACCTCATCAAGGAGGTTATTACCCCCGTCAGGGAGGTCAATACCCCCGTCAAGGAGATTATTACCCCAGTTAAGGAGGTTACTACCCCAGTTAAGGAGGCTATTGCCATACTGCCGTCGTTAAGGAGGCTATTACCCCCGTTTAGGGGGTTTACTACCTTCAGTAAGGAGGTTATTATCCCCAGTTAAGGAGGTGACTAGGATAGTGCCCCCACTTCAGAGGTTCTGATTTTACTCTGGTTTGTTTGTCAGCAGAGGCATGGGAAAAGATAGGAGACGACGAGATACAAAGATAGGATAAGATACGATACGTGAAGAATGGTAAAATAAGACAAAACAAAATAAGATAAAACATAACAGAACAATACAAAGTCGTTCATAGCCAAGCTTATCGCATAGGGGACATTTCAGTACAAAGGTAATGTGGAAAACACACGATGCAAACAAGATAGATCATATGATACGATACAAAAGTACTTCATTGTCTGTTCACTCACAGGATGTGGACCGATCTTCCTGAAATGTTTGCAGATCTTTTGGCTGCCGGCCAAGGAAGATCTTGTCAATGTTGATGGTGATTCGGATTCAGAAATTTTCTCTCTCTTTTTTTCTCTTTATTATAGGAAACAGGGCAAAAAACCCCATCAGTTAGCGTGTTACGTCGAGGAACTGTTGATGTATTACCGTGTAACTTTGTGAAACGTCTCTGCACTGGTGAACGCATGGGCTGTGGGGAATGTCATGTGGTTTTGTCTGGTTGTGTGGCTATTTTTGTGACCGTTTATATGTCGACGTGAGGTTATCAAGTTATTGTGATCCATTTCAACCCTGTTGTAGCCCTGATGTAGTACTAGGCAACACAGAAAGAAAGAAAGAAAGAATGAAAGGAAGGAAGGAAGAAAAGAAAGAATGAGAGAATGAAAGAAAGAAAGAAAAGAAAGGATAATCAAAATAGATTTTTTGAAAAAAAAATATGACCGTTTCAGCATTGCACAGTTATATATATGTTGTTTCATCCATGACATGGCCCTTGTGGTTTGCTGGGCAAAACACCGCAACAAGTCATGATGTGATGCGATGTGTATCTCTCTGTTTGTCTGTCACCTGCACGTGCAGCTCGAGCCGATCAGCTGACGGGAGTTAGGCTGTCCTGTGTACGTTCTGCTGTCACCCACTCGGCGATTGAGGACAGCGGACGAGTCTTCCTCCGAGATGTCTGCACCAAGGTAGGTCTGGACTGATGTTCTCTGTCTCTGTATCTCTCTCCCCCATCTTTTCACCCCCCCCCCCATCTCTTTGTCTCACTCACTTTGTCTCTCTCTCTCTCTGCCTCTCTTACTATGTCTCTGTATATATCTCCCCTACCCCCCCCCCCTCTTTGTCTTTCTCACTCTCTCTCTCTCCCTATCCTTTCGCCCTCTCTCTCACTCTGCCTCTCTCGTCTGTCTCCCCCCCTCTTCCTTTCTTCCCTCCCTCCATCCTTGTCCTGCCTCCCCTCCTTTCTTCCTTCCTTACCCCCACTCCCCCATGTCCCTCCCTCTCTGTCTCTGTATGTCTCTCCCTCATCCTACCCCCCTCTCTGTCTCTGTATGTCTCTCCCTCATCCTACCCCCCTCTGTCTCTGTATGTCTCTCCCTCATCCTACCCCCCTCTCTGTCTCTGTATGTCTCTCCCTCATCCTACCCCCCCTCTGTCTCTGTATGTCTCTCCCTCATCCTACCCCCCTCTCTGTCTCTCCCTCCCCCCTCTTCCTTTCTTCCCTCCCTCCATCTTTGTCCTGTCCCCCCCCCCTCCCTGTCTTTCTTTCTTCCACCCCGCCCCCATGTCCCTTCACAATATTAGCACCCCCCCAACCCCGCCCCCCCCCAGCCATGCTCCCCCACCCCGCCCCCATGTCCCTTCACAATTTTAGCGCCTCCCCCCCACGCCCACCTCCCGCCCTGCTCCCCCATCCTTCTCCCCCACTCACCCGTCTAAAGCGGCCCCCCCTGTCTGTCAACCGTGACATCTGCAGGTAAATCAAGCAGGAAAATACCAGCATGCGCCGAATCTGAAAACAAGGTATGTTGTCTGAACAACTGGCTGAATTACTGCCACGCACATAAAAACCGTCTCGAAGAAACTAGTACACCTGAAAAATTCGGTCAACGCCAGTATCGCAATAGCAGTTGACTGAGAGCAGGAAAGCGAAATAGGCTAAACTGTACCGTGTGCAACATGAACCTCTTTGGCTTTTGTCCTGTTGCTGGTGCCTCTTTTGTCCATTTGTTGATTTTAGGTACTTCTTTAGCTATTTCGTTTTTTGTGTGTGTGATTGTTTTTCGAGTTTTTCTCATTGACTTGTTTTTCGAGGTTTTCTTATTGACTTTTTGACTATTCTTTTGTCCATTATTGGTGCCTCGTTGGGTATCCATGTACTGTTCATTGGTGCCTTCTTAACCATCCGTCTAATGATTATTGATGTCTCTGGCTATCTGTTTGTTGATTATTGGGGTCTCTTTGACCATCCGTGCAATGATTATCGATGTCTCTGGCTCTTTATTGATTACTGGTGCTTCTTTGACCCTCCGTTTCATATCTATTGTTGTCTTTGGCTTATCTGTTCATTACTTGGGTATCCTTGATTAACTGTTTCTTCTTTCATCATTGTATTTTTTTTTTGTTTTTTGTTTTTTTGCTTCATCCTGATTGCCGAGTGTGTTGTGTTTCTGTTTTCCCTATTTCCCATGTTCATTCTTTTTCTGTGGGCAATTCCCCCTTCCCAAATCTTACTGTTTTGTTTGTTTGTTTGTTGTGTTTTGAGAGGCGTTGAGAAAGAAAGAAAAAAGTAATGTTCTCTGTGTGTGTTTATGTGTGAGAGAGAGGTGGAGGGAGGGAAGAAGGGAGAGTGGGAAGAGGGCAGTGAGAGGAGGGGCGTGAAAAGACAGAGAGAGAGAGAGAGAGAGAGAGAGAGAGAGAGAGAGAGAGAATGTATGTTCGAATCGGCACGAGAGTAGGTACATGGAGCAAAGCACGTGCACAAAGCGACACTGGTAAACACTGTGCGATAGACAAACACAGACAGACCGACCGACAGACAGACCGCATTGTTTGTTGCAGTAACTTGTATTGTTTTCTTTTTTCTTTGTTTGTTTCGTGTTTGTGTGGTTTGCTGTCAGACATTGTTCTCCCAGAGCGTTCGACGCTCCCCGTACAGTCTTGTCATACATTCTCCCGAGACAGAAATAGCACTTTACGGACAATCACCAGTTGTCTCTCTTTGCCGCACGTTCCACACGTTTCCGACAGAATTCCATTTTGGAGGACGTCCCAGAGGCTGTGATCAAGTGCTGCGCTCATTTTCCTCTTGGTTCCATCCACAGCGCTGTTCACATCCGCTGAGGAGGAGCAGGCAGCGCATCGGGGAAAAAAGAAAAAGAAAAAAGGGACAGTTCAACACGGTGCAGTTCAATATTTTGTTGTTGACATGGGGTTTTACGAGCTGTGGTTCGGTGTCGTTTCTTGTGTGTCCAGGTTGATTGCGTTTTACACGATGAAAGAAATAGGAGAGAGAGAGGGAGAGGGAGAGGGGGGTGGGGGGGGGGGGGGGGGGGCGTGGCAGACTGACAGAGCCACAAAGAGAGAGAGAGAGAGACAGAGACAGAGACACATTGAGAGAGAGAGAGAGACAGACAGAGTGAGAAAGGGGAGTGGCAGACTGACAGAGCCACACACACACACACACACACACACACGCACGCACACACGAGACGCTCATTTATCCCATTCTACACTGAAACATTTTCTCGTCTAATGCTCCAAGTGCACTTTCCCCCAAAAAATAATAAAAGAAAAACAATTAAAAAGAGATGAAAATGTAAATGAATACGAAAACAAATGAACAATGAACATATATGTACAAAGCACTGGTCTGAACTGGAATAATGTCATTTTGAATTGATGAACAAACAGGTAAATATATTATAAATAATTGCATTGGTATGGAAATAGATAAAGAATAAATCAATGAACAACTGAATAGATGGCAAAAGATAAACACTATGAACAGTTGATTAGATAGTAATGAGTAGCTAATTAAGAGTAAGTAAGAAAGTAAAATAACAAACAAAAAAACCCACACCAAATACTCGTAAATAAATGAAGAAAGAAAGAAAAAAAAGAAACAAACAGACAAATAAAGGCGGCACTGTATGGGATGGTATATGTAGCAATGGATATATACTATGAACAGTTATATAGATAGCAATATGTAGTTAACTGAATAAGTAAGAAAGAAGATGAATAAATAAATAAATAAATAGTTAAAGGCAGCGCTGGGCGGAATGGGATAGTCAACACCCATGTGATGCAGAACGCCAGGACCATTGTCAAAGGTCTACTCAGCCTATCACTCAGCTTTTTATCACAGACTGACATTAGATTACAGTTGGGCCAACAGCAAAGTGGGAGCTGTATGATCAATGGTTTCTCCATTGCAATGGGAAATCATTTATAGCTTTGCCTTTTGTGAAGCACTATGACTCTCAAACTAGGAGGCGAAATTGCACTGGCTCCTAGTACTGCAGCTTTGGTGGCTAGTTGGCTTTTGGGAACCATCTCAACAGTGACTGTCCTACAACCTTCTTGGCCGAGAGAGTGTGGATGTAACTTGGGCAAGACACTCTTATCTCCACTATAGTCGAATTCTAGCCCAGATAGTCGGGACAGCTGATGCCTCCTTTACTTGCTGTTCTGATGGTCATAGTCGGACACGACTATCATACTCAGCCTTCCCTCACAACCTCCCCTCAACAAACCGTCTGAGAGCTGTACAAAACAGTGTTCATGACCTGCGACATTATATGTGATGTGCAGTATTTATTTAACTGGTCTCACCGTGACATACCTATATTTCAGTGTGTGTGTGTGTGTGTGTGTGTGTGTGTGTGTGTGTGTGTGTGTGTGTGCGGGGTGTGGGGGGGGGGGGTGGGGGGGGGGGAGTGCTGCCATGGAACTGAATGTTTTCACTAATTCACGTTGTAGGTCTTCAGCTAATAGGGATACGTCCCATAGCATTTCGCTATGCTCGTTGTTATCTTTTTGTGACAGTAATGACAACGACTTGAATACGCTACACACGCACCCACTCACATACGCAATCACACACAGACACACACACACACACACTGTGACACACAGACACACACACATACAATCCCCCCACACCCCACCGGCACACCTCTCCACAAATCGTCAGTGACAGAGGGAAGCGAGGCAGAGAGACGAAAGTAGAAGAGGTTTGAACCCTAGAGCTTCAGGGCCACATAGCATCCATGATTAGAACACCCCCCCCCCCCCCCTCACACACACACACAGTGCAGTCGCTTCTGCAAGGGAGTCACTGCATCACGCTAATGTTCTGCTGTCTCCGCTTGTACAACCTCTGTAGGCGAACAGCATTCCAACAACTCATCTGTGTTTCTCTCTCTGTCTGCCTCTATCTGTGTGTGTGTGCCTCTATCCCATCTCTCTATGTCTCCCTCTTTCTCTGTCTGCCTCTCTGTGCCTCTGTCTTTCTGTCTCTATCTCTGTCTATCTGTGCCTATATCTCTGTTCTTCTATGTCAACCCGTCTGTCTCTGTGTCTCTTATCTCTTCGTGGCCCTGTCTTTGTCTGTCTTTCTGTCTCCATCTGTGTCTGTCTGTCTGTCGGCGACTCTATCTCTGTTTCTACCCGTCTCTCTTTGTATCGATCTCTGTCTCTCTGCGCTTGTCTCTACCCGTCTGTCTCTGCGTCTCTATCTCTGTCTGTCTGTCTCCTCCTGTCTGTCTCTGTGTCTATCTCTATCTGTTTCTCTGTGTTTCTGTCTCTATCTCTGTCTACCTGAGCCTCTACCTCTGTCTCTCTCTTTCTGGCTGTCTCTGTGTCTCTGACTATCTGTGCCTATGTCTCTGTCTCTTCCCCTCTGTCTCTGTCTGTCTGTACCACCTCTCTCTATGTCTGTCTGCCTGTGCCTCTATCTCTGCCTGTCTCTCTGTCTCTTCCCGCCTGTCTCCATCTCTGTCACTTTGTGCTTCTATCTCTGTCTGTCTCTCTGTGCCTCTCTGTGTCTCTCTCGATATTTTTTCTTGTCTTCCTGTCTCTGACGTGTTTTGGTTCCTGTATTTGTTTCATCACTTTCTTTATCTCTCCACCTCTTTTCTTCTCTGTCTCTTTGTTTCTGTATGATTCTTTGTACGTCTCTCTGTCTATCATTGTCTGTCTCTGTTGCTCTTTCCTATCATTATCAAGTCACGAGTAAGTTCTTGTTTCTAATTTCAAACTTTTTTGGAAAAATATATAACTTGGTTCTCTTATTCAGTTTCTCTCTCTCTCTGTGTCTCTCTCTCTCACTCACTCTGTCTGTCTCTCACATTTACAGCTGTATCTCTCTGTGTATATATATTACTGCCTTTAACACACACACACGTCTAATGTCACTCAAAGTGAAAAGACGTTAAATTAAAGAAACACACACACACACACACACACACACACACCTCTGCAAACTCGAATCTCTCTCTCTCTCTCCCTCTCTCTCCCTGGTGAAGGAACCCCCCCCCCCCCAACCCCTGCCCCCACCCCCAGACGTGAATTGCCGGCATGCTGTTCATAATGTAGTTGACGTGTGGCCAAACAAACCCAGGGCCTATGACAAACAAAACTGACTGCACGTGAAACGCGTCTTGTATGTGTGCTGTGGAATGAGGGGTGTATAGTAGTGCTGCGACTGAGTTTTGGCGAGCATCGCTTCTTGGAGGGGTCGTGGGGGTGTTCGGCTTGTTTACCCAAGCCCCTTCAAGACTTCGGGGGCTAATGGTGAGAAGGTAATTGTCTTGAGAGAGAAACGGAGAGTAAGAAGGGGAGAGGGGTGGGGGTGGGGGGTGGGGAGAGCGATAGAGAGAGAGAGAGAGAGAGAGAGAGAGAGGGGTGGGGGTGGTAAACAAGAGGAGAGAGAGGGAGAGAGAGACAGACAAGACAGGCAGAGAGTGAGGAGACAAGGAGAGAGAGAGAGTGAGACAGAGACAGACAGAGACAGCCAGCGAGAAAGAAAGAGGCAGGACAGAGGGGAATTGAAGAACAGCTTAGAAATCAAGCCCCTTTTCGTTTATTTTGTAACGGATCAACCAAGTGTCCAAAGAAAGTAACACCGTGATGTCAGCATGAATTGAACGTTGATTGATGACACAATCTGTGTCTCGTGCTAAAGACATAACCACCACTACTACTACTTCTACATATAAATAACATATGTTCTTCTGATAATGTATCTAAAGCGCGCGCGCGCGCGCACACACACACACACACACGTATAGCTAAACAGCGGTAAATTGCGCATTACTGGTTATGGGCAATTACATATACGTATATATATATATGTATGCATATGTATGTGTGCACATACAGACATACAGACACACACACATACATAAGTACACATATTTACACATGTACACGCATGGGTATGAGGAAAAGAGTTCCTCTGCAGAAAAAAACCCAAACAACCAAACTTGTATCGATTTTCCCACCACTTGGTGGCAAAGCTCAGTGATTTGCCAACTTGAAGACAATTAGAGCAGTCACTGCCCGCCCGTCCCGGAACGTACCGCTGAATCACTGCCAACTTTTCCCCCCTGTAGCCAGACGAAGAGACAAACTGGATTTCACCCCCCCCCCCTCACCCCCTCGACTGAACACTCTCCCTCTTCCAGTCACTGGTTCCAGTCTTTGGTACAGAAGGCGTGATTGGCAGGCACGCCAATGTAACCTTTTATTTACATCGTGGGGGTTGGGCTGGTCTCATTGTTACAATTTTTTTTTTTGGTGGCCGCGAAGAATTCATCGTCTGCTCCTTTTTCTCCCCACTTCTCACAAGTTTCTGGTGGTGGTTTACAGGCATAAGATATACAGAAACGCCGGTACGCGCGTCCATGCACGCATTTTTCACACACACACACGCACACACAAACACACACACAAACACACACACACACACGAACACGCATACATTTACTCATACATATGCAGAGAGACGTTCGTATGCAGACGAAGAAAAGCACATTAAATTATTTTGTATGCATGCTCATGCTCAAGGACACTAATGTACCAGTGCACGTGCAGGAGCACAAAACACCTACGTAAGCACACAAACACACATCAACATGAACTATACTCACGCACGCACACAGATACGTGCACGTACACAAACACTTATTCATACAGGTGCGTGGACAGAGATTATGACTGGTGGATATGGGAAAGAGATAGGAAGATTGTAATTGTATGATAGTCAGTCGTGTTCGACTATGACCATCAGCACAGCAGAAGAGGTAACTGCTGTCCCGACTATTGGGGCAAGAATTTGATTAAAGTGGAGATTGTCTTGCCCAAGTTACATCCCTACTCTCTCGGCCAAGAGGGTTTTAGGACGGTCGGCGTTGGGGATGGTTCCCAAAAGCCAATAGTAGCCCCCAAGGCTGCAGCGCTAAGACCCAGTGCAATTTCGCCTCCTAGTTTGAGAGTCATAGTCCTTCACAAAAGATTAAGCTGTAAATGATTTCCCATTGCAATAGAGAAAGCAGTGATAATTCAGCTTTCACTTTGCTGTTGGCCCGACTGTAAACTTATGTCAGTCTGTAATACAAGCTGAGTGATGGGGTGCTGGGCCTAAATAGATAGGAAGATAGGAAATGCATGAAATGGAAAAAAAATGGTCGGGTGCGTGCACACACACACACACACACACACACACACACACACACAGACTCACGCTCAGCCACGGTCCAAGACACACACGCACGAGAAGAGACAGAGGTAAGACAGAGAAAGAGGCGGAAGTAGACGAGAGGAGTGTGGAGTTAAGAAGTTCTCCAACACTGTTGTAATGATCTCCCCCTGTCTGTCCAAACCCAGTGATTCCTCACCTACTCTCACTTGAAAAAAAAAAAATCACCGCCTGTCCAAACGTGGCCCCACCCACCCCCTAACAAAGCCCCCTACCCCTGCTCCCCGCAGCCCCCCTGTCCCCCCCCCCCCCTTCCCTGACTACTGCCAACGTTGCCCCGTCACCAGGGACAACAAAACAGATTTCCCAGTCGTTCAGCCAGTACAGGAGTCTGCCTAGCGCTGTGGCAGGAGTGCCAGTCACGCACACAACACTGCGCAGACTGTTCATGTTGTTGTTGATAATTATCTTCTCCCCTCTCCTCTGTGAGAGGTCACTGGGTGTAGTCACCAGCTCTCCATGTAATAATGAATGAAAAGCACTGTCTGAACATGGAGGGGAACCCCGCACGCCCCCCCCCTCCACCCCGAAAAAAACACAACCCGAAAAAATCAACAACAAAACAACAACCCCCCCCCACCCCACCCACAAAAATTCCACCCAACAACCCAACCAAACAGAAAACAAACTTTCCCCCATTAAAAAGCAATATCAGGTTGTAGGCTATTCTTTCAAAAAAAAAAAAAAAAAAAAAAAAAAAATTACAGTGTAGACATTTTAACAACAACATACATTCATCATACGAAAAATACTATAATCTATATTGACGTGTTTGTCAAATCATTTTCCTTTATCAAATTGCACAACTGTGTGATAGTTCTGTGAGGACTGTATGTGCTGAGGGTCTGGGCAGGGACAGTGTAGGCAAGAGAAACAGAGCCAGGCACAGACAGAAAGAAGTAGAGAGCGCGCGTGCACACACACACACACACACACACACACACACGACACACACAAACATTTACACACGCACCCCCCCCCCCCCCCCCCCCCCCAGGCCCCCTCCCCCGGCTCCCCGTCCGAAACACACCTTTTTTCAGTGTTAAGACAGCGCCCAAACGGACTCAAAACCATCAATCAACATTCAAACGTATTCTAAAACTCTCCTACATAAGTTCTAGGTCTACTTCTGGTCATATTTTTCGCCGGTCCGCACAGACGATTTTTCACGACATTTCGGCAACTGTGATGGCCAGTACACACAGGAAGCGAATATGGGTATTTGCATCTCATGTATATAGGCTACACACAGGAGTATCTGTACATTGCCAGACATTGAATCAACATGCCGAACAATAACACACAACTTTGACGTCAAACGCAGAACACACACACACACTACACACACAAGAAAGAAAGACAACTAGTCTAGGCCTAGTTTGCAAATGAAAGAATTCCAGTACAAATCAGCAAGACCACAATGGTATGAATAATCAGCGTATAACTGCGTCAAAAACCGACCTGATACTCCTTCAGACAGGAATTGACATAATTATTCTGACATCAGAACAACAACAAACGTTTTTTGTTGTTTTTTTGCGCAACAGCAGCCCGATCTTCCGGAAGTTCAAATGGAAAGATTCCATTGGCTTGTAGAACCCGCCCATCGAACAACTTACGTAACAATCCGGTCGTAATCCGCACGTCAAACCGTGACGTAATAACTTTGACGTCCCGACGCCGCAGAACGTTCCAGAAATATCTCCGCAAGAACGATCCTCGAGCTTTTCTTTCCAGTCGGGCAGGAGGGACGGAATGGCCGAAAGAAGTGAGGCCCCCGTTGAGCAGTCTATTACCGTTGATTGCTATCGGAATGAGTAGAGACCTCCCGGGTAATGGACAGGGGCCCTCTACCCTGCCCCCAACAGGATTAAGTCGCCCCTCGCTGTTTGCATAGAATTAACCCCGTAGAGAGCGCGCGGCGGGGTTTGGGGGCGTTGGGGGGGGGGGGCTGGTGGTTAGCAGTTGATGGGTTAACAGTCGTTGGGGATGAGGTGTGCGTGCGTCCGTGGAGGAGGGGGGTTGTGTTGTTCATATGACACTGAGATGCCCGGATGAGGGATCTGTCAGTCTGTCTGTCTGTCTGTGTCTGCCTGCCTATCTGTCTACCTGCCTGCTTGCCTTAATCTGTCTGTGTGCCTTCCTGTCTGTCTGTCTGTTTTTGTCTCTCTGCCTGCCTGCATATCTGCCTGTCTGTCTTTGTCTTTCTGTCTGTCTGATTGTCTGTCTGTCCGCCTGTCTGTTTTTTTTTGTCTCTCTGCCTGCTTGCATATCTGCCTGTCTGTCTTTGTCTGTCCTTCTGTCTGTGTGATTGTCTGTCTGTCTGTCTGCTTGTCTTTGTCTGTCTGCTAGCCTGCCCCCGTCTATCTGTCTGTCTGCCTGTCTGTGTCTTCCTGTCTCTCTGTTTCTATCTATCCGTTAGTCTGTCTCTCTCTACGTGCCTATGTCTCTCTCTGTCGGTCTCTGTGTCTGTCCCCCCCCCCTCTCTCTGCTTTAATTTTATTCAGTATTGTGTAGTGTAGACCCTATTCAGGACGGGGACTGGATGTAAAAAAACCCCAACAAAAACACACCAGTGCTCATCTGTTATCCTTGAAATAAAGAATTTTGTCTTGTCTTGTCTTGTCTTGTCTTGTCTCTCTGCCACCCTCTCCCCCCAACCCCCTAGCCCTTTTCATTCTTGTGATCGTCGATATCCACCGGCAGACTGATGGGAACTGTCGCTAGAGTGAAGTGGGAGCGGAGGTGGAGGGTGGGGCGTGGGAGGATGCTGAAGGGAGGGGAGGGGAGGGGAGGGTTAAGGTGGGGAGGGGTCGGGTGGGAGGGGGGGGGAGCAACCTTAAGGGAGACTCTTACGCAGTCTGTCTGGTTCCACGGTCAAGCGATTAGGTTAACATCGTCAGTACGGGTTGGTGGGGGGTGGTGTTGTAGATGGTGTATGTAATCAGACCGGCCACCTCTGAACAAGCACAGAAATGGTTCATCCGCAGGGCAGAGTCTCCGCCGGTGAGTGGCACCATGGCGTCATGGACTTGATAGTTCCCTGTGGAAGTGGGCGTGGCTGTGTGGGTGGATCTGGTGATGATTGGTGTGGGAGGAACTTCTCCACTGAGAGGGGGAGAGAGAGAGGGTGAGGGGGAAGAGACAGAGAGAGACAGAGAGGGGGATGTAGACGGGGGAAGAGAGATTGATAGAAATAGATATACAGTAGAGACTGAGTGAAATAAAGAGAGAGAGAGAGACAGAGACAGAGAGAGAGAGACACGTATATACATATGAGTGTGTGTTAAGACAGATAGAGACAGAGACAAGGTGAGTCACACACACACACACACACACACACACACACACACACACACACACACACACACACACACAGAGACACACACAGAGGAGAGAGAGAGCGGGAGAGAGAGAGAGTGAGAGAGAGAGAGAGGCAGACAGACGTATATACATGTGTGTGTGTGTTAAGACAGATAGAGACAGAGACAAGGGGAGTCACACACACACACACACACACACACACAGAGGCAGACACACGTATATACATGTGAGTGTGTGTTAAAACAGATGGAAACAGAGACAAGGGGAGTGACACACACACACACACACACACACACACACACACACACACACACACACACACACACACACACACACACACACACACACACGCACGCGCGCGCGCGCGCACGCGCCCGCACATTAGTCGCACGACACGATCGCTTGTAAAAGAAGTATAGGGGTGGAGACTGAGATGGGGGAACAGAGGGGTTTGAAGGAAAAGGGAGGGGAGGGGGTGGGGGTTGGGGGGGGGGGGGAAGCAAAGGTCGCCATGAAATTCCAAGGGGAAATCTTCCCAAAAATTTAGCGAAAGGGCGATAGGGATCTCTCTCTCTCTCTCTCTCTCTCTCTCTCTCTCTCTCTCTCTCTCTCTCTCTCTCTCTCTGTGTGTGTGTGTGTGTGTGTGTGTGTGTGTGTGAGAGTGGGAGAGAGAGAGAGACAGACTCGGAGAAAGAGAGAGTGTGTGTGTGTGTGAAAGAGAGAGAGGGAGAGAGAGAGAGAGAGAGAGAGAGAGAGAGAGAGAGAGAATGTGTGTGTGTGTGTGTGTGTTTTCCTGTTTACGTCCGTGCGCGCACACACTCATGTGTGTGTGTGTGTGTGTGTGTGTGTGTGTGTGTGTGTGTGTGTGAGGGAGAGAGGGAGAGGGTCTTGAAGAGGACGGTTCATTAAAACTACACAGAAGTAGGACATGAGATCAAGACTGTAAGAAAGAGGGGGGGCGGAAAGGGGAGGGAACTGGAGGGGTGGGGGCGAAGTTGGGGGGATGAGGAGCGGGAAGACTGCAGACTATTTGTGACTGGTGATCCGTGGCATCGGTGGCGGCCCCTGGCGGCCAGTGGAGTCAACGAAGGGGAAGTGATGCTCGTAAATAATTGAAGACGGGCATCTGCAGTGGCGGAAGCGGAACTTCCCCCTCTGTCCACAATGGCGGTCTGTTCTCTGCTCCTGTGAAAGAACAAGTCGTCAAATGGCTGACAGCTTTCGCGGAGAGGGAAGCCAGGGATCTCTATTCCAGAATCCAGAATCCAGAATCCCGTTCTTGCAGGACAAGGGAGCTCACTTCTGTTTTCTTCCTCCCTTTTCCCTTTCTCTGTCCGTCCCAGTGAGATGTGATGTGCAGGTCAGTGGTTCGTCCACATGCAACGAGATGTGAACCAGGGAGAAGTTGTCTAGGATGTTGCTCTACAATACCGCTTTTCCTGTTGTTTTTTTATGGACCCATACATAGCGAGTCGTAAAAAAGAGTAACCGCAAAGAATGTTCAAATTCACTGAAAGAAATATTTTTTTTATTGAGTGTGTGGGGGTGGGTGCCAGGACGAAAGAATGAAAGGTTGTGGAGGATGCGGAATGCGCCATTTGACAACGTTGACTGACGCCGTTGAAGTGATTCTGAAGGAATGACCGACCCATCGTTGTTAGTGGCTGAGCCAGGCTGGAGTTTGATGCATTCGTGCCGTCTCGGGGTTGTGGCGCCATGGACAGAACACACCTCCCGGGCAGATTGCACACAAACATGGCCAGGCTCCTGTCTGCTCATACCCTCGGGGACAAGCCTCGGTTTTTTTTGTTTTTCCATGTAGAAATAGTATTCCTTGGAGGAACTGCCAAGGGCAGAAAGGGCGATTGCGTTTCTGGAGAGCATAAATACGAACGTCTTCTATAACAACTGCTGGGTGATTGTTGTTATTCTTGTCTAATAGAGTCTCTCGTTTATTGTTCCAGACATTAGTATGCCAGACATAACAACTTTTCTCTCCTTGGTGAGACTAATCCCGCTGATGTACGCAGGCCTGCGAGCACGCGCGCGGAAGTGTGCGTGATGTGAATTTATCAGACTCATGCTGTTAAGATGTTTGGTGTTTTTCCCCCATTTCTTATCGCAAACAAAGATACTGCGGGTCTGAATTTCTTCATTTATTAATTGTATGTTCAGCCTCACGTAGTGAAGTCTTTAGATTATGATGCGGTGTCCAGTTGTTCACTACTGGGATGACTGTCTCTTCAGAAATGTCTTGGAATCCTCCAGCAAATTATCACTCGTTAACAGCCTCGTGCAGCTGTGTCGAATGTTTCCACTTCTGATTCAAAGACAGCTTTGATCCGTTATCTTGAAATCTTATTTGATCTGTTACCTATTAATGATATTTTTTTCCCAAAAAATCTTCATTTTCTTCTTAAAATGAGTTTCTGTGTCAGAGACTTTTATGAGGCATATTTCTGACATGAAAGCCGCTTCTGTCCAATTAGAGGGAGTTGCTCTTCCCTCTCACTGGAATGCTCCCCATCAGCTGGCAGCCAGGTGCAGTGAAAAACCTGATGATCTGCTCACAGAGCGGTACAGCTGTTGTAACTTACCGGAGCCGTACACGCTGACCTCCCTTTAAGTTGTCTGATAGAACACTCGTTTAAGAACGTAAACCTAATTAGCTCCCTTCACTCTTTTTGCGTGTGCGTTCTTCAACGAATCGATTTTAAACCAGGATATAAACTTTGATATCCACCCCCTACCCTCACCCCCTTTCATTTGGAAATGGAGGATTCTTGCAAAACTTTGTATCCCTGCTCTTTTTATGCAAGTCTATGCTTCAAGGAATCGAATTTAAACCTGGATATTATATTCTTTGATAATTCACTCTTCACCCTTTCTTCTGGAAAATGAAGATGCTAGCCCCAGGATTAGGTCTTACTTCCACCTTTGCATGTACTGCAACATGCAGTGTTCATTTAGCTTCTGGTGCGGAATCCAGTTGTTCAATACTTTAATGTTTTGTGTCACTGACTAATCCGATAGTGGCAAAACACAAGGGTAGGGAAGCATCTCTTCTGTCTTTACATGAATATGATTTAGATTGAAAGAAAACACACATCTCCCCCCACCTCACACACAAACATACTCTCTCTCTGTCTCTCTGGATAATTATGAGTGGCTTTCAAAATTTTCATCATTATTTATCATGGTTGCCCGTCCTGAACTGTTTAAGGTTATCTCCATGGCTCTCTCTCTCTCTTTCTCTCTCGGGGAAAGCGAAAAGGAATGCCAGTCTACACACAACCTGTAAAACGACTTCTCACTGAAGTGGCAGAATTATCAACTTACAGACAGTTTTGTGCGTCCATCCTTTGCAGACTGCAATATAAGGGACCATGCCTTCCAAAACGCAAAGTTTTAGACAGAGTTGTGGAAGGTTTGTCTTTATTTTTTCGAAATTTTATGACCAAACTGGCGTTTCCAAAATTGCGGAAGTTGGGGCTGAGAGTGAAAACCAGGTCAGACGGTGTTGTGTTTGGTTGCCTCCTGTCATTTTTGTTCTGGGGCAGTTTGTTGTTGTCTCGGTGCGGTGACGTGGAATCGAACCCTGGACCTCGTAACAGCATGAAGCAGACCCAGCTTGGTTCCCAGTCCTCTTCCTCTCCTCGAGCCAGTGTGAGTGACACGTCACGTGATTTCGTCATCTAAGTCCAAAGACCCAACACTGAGTGATGTGGTGTCTATGCTCAGTGACTTGCATCTGAAATTTGATCAGAAAAAAGACATCAGAGACCTTAAAGATGGGTTTGGCATGCTTCAAGGTGAAGTAAAGAACATGAAAGAAGGGTGCGCCAGTCTTCGGGAAGAAAACGCCGAGCTGAGGGAAGGTAATGCCGAGCTGAGGGAAGGTAATGCCGAGCTGAGGGAAGGTAACGCCGAGCTGAGGGAAGGTAACGCCGAGCTGAGGGAAGGTAATGCCGAGCTGAGGGAAGATAACGCCGAGCTGAGGGAAGGTAACGCCGAGCTGAGGGAAGGTAACGCCGAGCTGAGGGAAGGTAACGCCAACCTAGAGAAAAGAATCGCCGACATGGAGAAGAAGACGGACGACCTTGAATGCCGATCCAAACAGAACAGCGTCCTCTTCTATGGGCTGCAGAGACCGGACAAGGAGACTACGGAGGATCTTGAGGCAACAGTCAGAGGCATGATCACCGACAAGCTGGAGCTGGCCAGTGACGTCCCCTTCGACAGACTGCACCACCTGAACCAGAAGTCCAACTCCCCAGTGACCGGGTGCTGTACCTATTTTAAAGACAAGGTAGAATTACTGAAGGCAAAGAGGAAACTGCAGGGCACGGGAATTTTCATAGGGGAGGATTTCTCGTTTTGAATCAGGGAAATAAGACGTAAATTGACGCCCCATTTGAAAAAAAGCAAGAAGTGACAATAAAAGAGCGTCCATGGTATTTGACCATCTTGTTATAGATGGTATCAAATTCTCTCTGAACAGTGAAGGGAATCTGACTGAAATGAAATAGGACTGTGGCCGCTCTTCTCTAGAAGATAATTCCGTATGTCAGAATGCGCAAAGTAATTTTTCCACAGTTAAGTCCAAGGGAACAGCCAAAAACATGACACCGGTTGCAAACCCAGCTGAGGTTGAAGCATCACGTGCCTGTGCACTCAAAGCCCGTGTCGATGACAGTGACAATGACAGGGGTGGCTGTGTGAGTGAACACTGCACGGAGCGTGTTGTAAGGACTGGCAGAGATAAAAATACACGTGTGTTTACATTTAACTCGTTTTAAAATATTGCACTGGAATATTAATGGGCTGCTTACGAAATTAAGACATTAAGATTTTGTTACTTTTGTTCGTTCTTTTGATGTTATTTGTTTTGTAGAATTAAATTTTCTAATCACGGTCGACCTTCAGGCGGAACTTTGTGCCTTATTAAGAAAATACACGAATCATTTGTTCGCCCTATTGATGTAAATCATGCTACTAGTTTGGTTTTCCTTTTAGATAAATCGATGTTAGACACTATAAAAGATATTTTGTTTGTTTGTGTTTATTTACCACCAGAGGGATCGCCGCTTTATTCCTATTTTGATCTTGATAATGGTATTAGTTTGTTGGAAGATTGCTTAACGGATTGTTTGTTAACACTTGATGACGTATACATTTTCTTAACAGGAGATTTCAACAGTAGAACTGCTGATGCAACGTCTGAAGTTTTTCATGATAAAAGTATTATTGATTCATTACATTTATGCCACCTTGTCAGCATGAACAGAACATCTCAAAATAAGTATGGTAAACGTTTGTGGAATTTGTGTTCCACATTTTATCTAAGTATTTTGAATGGTGCGTGTAATGGCGACCATCATGGTTGCTACACATACATCTCAGATTCAGGTAGCAGCGTGAATGATTATTTTATAATGTCGAGTGATTTGTTTGCCATGCTGTATTCTTTTTGTGAACTGAATGTTGAAGACATGTTTTATTCTGATCATGTGCCACTAGAAATGTGTTTATATTTTTCCAGCAAAAGTGTTAAAATGAAAGTAACTGAGGAGAAACAAGCAGTATATAAGATAATTTGGATTAGTGATAAAGCGCCAATGTTTTTTGACTCGATGAATACCGAAGAAACTCGCAGAATGTTAGAGTTAGCTGCAAGTCTAATCGATCGTAATATCGACGAAGCCCTGGCTACTTTTAACAACTGTATTAAACAGAACGCAGAGTGTATGGTTAAACGAATTAGAGTGTGTAGTGAGAAGAAAACAGACTGGTATGATACAGAATGCAGAACAGCAAGAACCCATTCTCGAAGACTTTTCAGGATTGCGTGTCGAACACAAAGTGCTAAAGACCGAGACTTTTTCTGCATTGCACGCAGAGAATATAAACACCTGTTAAAGCGCAAAGAGAAAGACTTTAATAATGCTTTACTAGACCAGTTATTATCTTCAGTAAAGGATCAAAAACAGCTCTGGAAAAGCGTAAACGAACTTTCATTTAAAAGAAAATATACGAACAATGATATAACCGTTGATAATTGGTTTTCACACTTTAAGAATCTACTTGAAAAAGGGACACAGACAGAGGATGGAGAACCAGATGCTGAAGATACCGATAGCTATTTTAATCGACCAATAACAGAAGAAGAAATTCTACTCGCATTTAGGAAAACAAAAAACAAAGGATGGACGCACAAAAAAAGCTGCTGGCCCAGATGGGTTTATTGGTGAACTATCAAAACAAGCAAGTGATCATATTGTAGACTTTTTGTTGTATTGTTTAATGCTTTATTTGAAAAAAAGTATTTTTTTCGAGAAAGCTGGACAGTAGGTATTGCGCTTCCTTTGTACAAAAAGGGTGATGTCAATGACCCTAATAATTACAGGGTATTAAGTGATGTTAGCAGTGAAATTTACAGTACAGTCATTGACTAACGTTTACAAGAGTGGGCTGAAGAAAATAACATAACTGGTGAACATAATGTCGGATTCAAAAGAATTCATTCAACTATTGGCCATATGTTTGTCCTGTTGGCTATGGCACAAAAACAATTGTCTTCGAACAGGAAATTATATGTTGCTTTTATTGATTTCGAGAAATCTTTCGATTCTATTGACAGGAAGATTCTTTGGGCAGTATTAGCAAACAAAACAAACCAAACCAAAAAAACAACAACAAACAACAACAAAAAAACAAACAAACAAACAAAAAGGAATAAAAGGCAAGTTATATAACTGTATTAAAAGCATGTACAATAATGTTAAAGTTAAAATACGGTGTGGGTTTAAACTGACTGATTATATTAAGTGTACATGTGGTGTAAAGCAGGGTGACGCGTGCAGCCCAATTTTGTTTTCTCTTTTTGTAAACGAACTAGCAGTAGATTTTATTGAAAGTGGCAAACATGGTGCTCTGTTTACAACTGGTTATTTAGAACTTTTTATTTTGCTATTAGCAGATGATGTTGTACTGTTATCAGAAACTATAGTACGATTGCAAACACAGTTGAATAGCTTGCAGTGGGCAGCTTT
>NC_134897.1:13969532-13977032 GCF_041734735.1 Babylonia areolata | reverse complement strand
ATGCTGAAGGTGAGAAAGTCAATACCATGCCGTCCACTTTATAACAATGATGATAACAATAACACATGATAATAGCCTTCTCCACAGCCCTTAGTCCTGACACCGCTCAAGTGTCGCAGGGTGCACCTTGGTCTGGTTATTGAGAACGATGATTGTTCCATCATAGAACCCCGCCAGCAGACTGCAGGGATATATCTGACTGACTGACGGGTGTGTGTGGGTTACACACGCTGTGCCCCAATTGGCTGGGCAGGTTTGGCGCATGCGCCTTGTCACCGGATATCAGACCTGTGAGGTCCAGCACCAAGAGCCTTGATGTGTTTTCTATGATGGCTGTGTGAATTCGTTCACCGTCGTGCGGGTTTTTTGTTTGTTTGTTTGTTTGTTTGTTTTTCTCTCGGCGAGGCGAGGTGACTGACGCCTTGTGATTTGATTGGTTGAATGGATCTGTAATATAAAGCAACACACACCTCCCTTATTTTATTCCCCCCTCCCTCTCTCTCTCCGATTAAATGGCAAAATGAATTGAAAAACGAAAGTACAATGAGCACGTTTTTAACCAAAGGCAGATAACGTATCACGACAGGATCTGTTGTTTTCCTTCGTCATGAATGAGATTGCTGAAAAGGTTCTTTCAGAGTTTCGGTTAAATAAACTTAATTCATTGAGTTCTAAGGTTTTATTTCACTCTTGAATGTATGGTTACTAGTTATCCTCAATGTTTTACGTATTGAATCTCTGTGCTTTGGGCGTCAGATAATCGAACTCTCTGGATTCTCTCTCTCTCTCTCTCTCTCTCTCTCTCTCTCTCTCTCTCTCTCTCTCTCTCTCTGTGTGTGTGTGTGTGTGTGTGTGTGTGTGTGTTGGCGTGCATGCGCGCACGCGCGAGCGCGTGTGTGCGTATGCCAGTCAGTGCATGCGTGTGAATGTGTGTGAGCGCATGCACGCGCGTTCGGGCATGTGTGAAAACATCACACAGTAACCATCCCCTGACAAGAAGAACCTTCACCCCCCCCCATCCCCTCCCCCACCACCTCCCACCTCCCTCCTGAAGACAGTTTTTTTCCACACAACAGAAAACAACCCAACCGATACACACTGACTGACGGAACCTCCCTAAAGCCATCATCACACCAGTCGTTGACGTGCTCCGCATGACGCTCATAGACTATCACACACCCCGATCATCCCTTCTGTGCCCCGCGGTCCGTCTGAGTGACGTGGCGGGTCATGGGTCAGGACCTTCAGGTCAGCACGTGAGTCAGTCCTCTTATTACCGTGAGAGTGTGTGTTGGGAGGGGGGTGGGGTGGCTGTTTTTGTGATCATTGGACTCTACCTTAATGACCCGTTTGAGTGGGGTGACGATTGGGAGGGGAGGGGAGGGAGAGAGAGGGAGGGAGTTAAGGAGAGGCGGGGTGGGGATGGAGGGGGCATGGAGGGGTGGGTGGGGGCGTGGGGGGTGGGGGTCCCCGCCTATCTTGACTGTCTGCTTCGGTACTACTGGTTAAGCGCCCTCTCAGTCTACTCGGCTAGTGCTGCTTGTGTGTGGTGGCGCTTGTGGCTCTTCAGGTCGTTTGATCGATATTGTAAAGATGGGTAGTGGCGACGGGAGTGAAAATATGCCAGTAGTCATTCGGATGAGACGATAAACCGAGGTCCCGTGTGCAGCACGCACTTAGCGTACGTAAAAGAACCCACGGCAACAAAAGGGTTGTTCCTGGCAAAATTCTGTAGAAAAACCCACGTCAATAGGAAAAACAAATAAAACTGCACGCAGGAAAAACACAAAAAAAGAGAAAAAAAAGGGTGGCGTTGTAGTGTAGCGACGCGCTCTCCCTGGGGAGAGCAGCCCGAATTTCACACAGATAAATCTGTTGTGATAAAAAGAAATACAAAATACAAATACAAAATACAAATCCCCGTTTTCAATAACCTGTGTCGTTTTATGTTTCTTTTTTTTTCCTTCTCCCCTGATCACGTTTTCAGGAAAGGGTTGTCGGGACATTTTTTTTGTTAATGTTATCGCCGACGTCTCCACTTTCTGACGCGAGGGGTTAGCGTGGCTTTTCTTTTTCGGTGTGTGTGTGTGTGTGTGTGTGTGTGTGTGTGTGTGTGTGTGTGTGTGTGTGTGTGTTTATGTTTGAATGTATGTATGTGTGTATGTATTTGTATTTGTATTTTATATTGCTTTTTATCACAACAGATTTCTCTGTGTGAAATTCGGGCTGCTCTCCCCAGGGAGAGCGCGTCGCTACACTACAACGCCACCCATTTTTATTGTATTTTTTCCTGCGTGAAATTTTATTTGTTTTTCCTATCAAAGTGGATTTTTCTACAGAATTTTGCCAGGAACAATCCTTTCGTTGCGCTAGGTGCATGTTGCACACGGGACATCGGTTTATCGTCTCATCCGAATGACTAGCGTCCACACCACCACTCAAGGTCTAGTGGAGGGGGAGAAAATATCGGCGGCTGAGCCGTGATTCGAAACAGCGCGCTCAGATTCTCTCGCTTCCTTGGCGGACGCGTTACCTCTAGGTCATCACTTGTATGTATGCACCATGATAATGATATAAACGCAAGAACAATAATGATAATGATGACGATGATGATATCTATAAAAGAAGTAGAGAAAATGTCAGTTCTTCCGTTGAACGTTTAATCCAGGATTTCCCTTCCCTTAGTCAGTTCGACAACATAACCAAACCACACGCAGGCACTAAGTATGTACATTCACACAGTCTTGCATAAACCTGACATCCTTGTCAAAAGTGCACCACAACGCAAAAGATAACGCCGTCCAATCACAAAATCACAGCATGTTGTCGGGACTGACACAAAAATATACCCAGGAGGACAAACTGACGGAGGGGGGCGGGGGGTACTATTTCCCGGCGACGCTACACCGTCCGAGGAAACCCAAGGTAGTTTATGGTAGAGATCTACTTGAAGTGACGGCTGTGGGAATGGCTGTAGTCATAACTGGAGGACTGAGGGGGTGTGGGAGATAACACCACCATGACGGTGGTGGTGGTGGTGGTGGTGGTGACTGGTTCGGAAACTGCAGCCATCTCCATGCCATTCAGAATATCTCTGTCTGTCTGTGTCTGTGATTAGCTGGCTATAGCTGTCTTACTGCACACGCGCGCGCACACACACACACACACACACACACTCTCTCTCTGTCTGTCTGTCTCTGTTTCTCACCCTTTCCGATAGAAACTGTTTACTCATAAAAAAGTACAGACAGTCACACAAACATGTAGACACAGACAACAGAGACATATATAGGCACACAGACAGACAGACAGACACACACACACACACACACACACACACACACACACACACAGCGGTCAGACTAGATCAGAAAGTTCCCACAAGATTTCCCATAAAAATGACAAAAGTAATGATGTATAATTCTCGTTTTCTCTCTCTGTCTCTCCTCCCCCCTCACTTTTTTTCTCTCTCTCTCTGTGTGTGTGTGTGTGTGTGTGTGTGTGTGTGAGAGAGAGAGAGAGTTCTGGAATGAGGGGCAATGCTTACGTTACCGCTGTGTACCAGTGTCTGATATGATTTGTAGTCCTGATATGTAAATTGGAACTAAAGAAAAAAAAGAGAGAGAAAAACTATATATATAAAAAAAAGCAAAAAGATCTCAAAATTCTTTTTAGGTGTGAAAGGCGGTCTGGGTTAAATGATGTGCGACTTCCAAAATGGCAGAGGAATTTAAAAAAAAAAGTGAGGGGAAAAAGAAAAGAAAAAAAGAAAAAAAAGAAGAAAAAAACAACAGAAGGAAATATTTGATAATGCCAATGAGTGCGTTTGCTGAGCGAAGGGACGCAATTTCATGCATGGCGGCGTTTTGCAAACCACGCTTGTGTCACTTGTCTGATTGGTCGATCGCCTTTCCACAATGGCTCGCTGATTGGTCGACCAACACCCCCCCCCCCCCCCCCCCCCCCCAACGCTAACTTGCTGATTGGTCCACTAACCTGAGCACCAACATGCTGATTGGTCATACCAACACTTGTGTCGACGCCCTGATTGCCCCCATAGCTCACTTGTGAAATAGCTCGACCTGTTTTCTGCTGACACGTTGAGTTGTCAGGTACTTGATAGTAGTAACTGACGGGCGCAGTAGCCGAGTGGTTAATTTAAAGCGTTGGACTTTCAATCCGAGGGTCCCTGGTTCGAATCTCAGTAACGGCACCTTGTTGGTAATGGGTGGAGATTTTTTCGATCTCCCATAGGTCAACATGTGTGCAGACCTGCATGTGCCTGAACCCCCTTCGTGTGTATACGCAAGCAGAAGATCAAATACGCACGTTAAAGACCCTGTAATCCATGTCAGCGTTTACGGTGGGTTATGGAAACAAGCACATACCCAGCATGCACACCTCGAAAACGGAGTATGGCTGCCTACATGTGGGCTAAAAACGGTCATACACGTAAAAGCTTCATTTGTGTACATGCGACTGAACGTGGGAGTTGCAGCCCACGAACGAAGAAGAAGAAGAAGTTAGTAACTAAGCATTACACACACCTCCTCCTTTATCCCGTTTCGTAGTTTAATGTGGGCACACACACACACACACACACACACACACACACACACACACACACACACACACACACACACACACACACACACACACACACACACACACACACACACACACACACACACACGCACACACACACACACACACACACTCTCTCTCTCTCTCTCTGTGTCTTCCTTTCTGGTAGAAAATGTTTACTCATAAAATTGGTTTCTTGAATTTTAAGTCTCTTACAGAGAGACTGTCGGTTTATTATCGTTAACAATAATTATCCGCACGCTTCGTGTATTCTGTTCCACATTCATTCATTCACTCATTCATTCATTCATGTATTCGTGCATTTTATTTCCACGTGGTCGAAGCAAGACTGGGAAAGACCTCGGTGGGGCGAGTAAAGTTGTTTCTGAGAAGAAAATGAGAGTGATGATGATTAAGACAGACAGACAGACAGTACACACACACAGACACACACACACACACACACACACACACACACACACACACACACACACACACACGAGTTGTTTTTTTTTTATTAACCATTAATGGGTCTGGAAAATGTAAAAAAAAGAAAGAAAAAAGTGTTCTTCAATATATCAATGTCATTGTACGTGATCTCTGTCGAATTCATATCCAATGTTTGTATTGTAAGCTATACGATTTCGAAGTAGTAATCATAAGCTGGAAATGGAAACAGGGAGACACAAAGGCATACCACGAGAGTTACGGCTTTGTAAGGTTTATAACATGTCTATGATTGGGGATGAGTTTCATTTTTATAATGGAATGTCCCAGTTATGATCAGTTACGAAATAGATATGTTCCTAAAAAGTATTTGTCTCCAAAATCGGTTTTTAATTTTTGTAATAATTATGCTCAAAGGAGGCAAAAAAGTCATTTTAGCTGTAAGTAAGATGATTAGATTTGCAAATTTGCCTAGCTACACTTTTGGAGTTAAAAGACATTTGTTTTCTCAACTTTTATGTGACATTGTTGTGTATTTGGAAATGTTTGTTCTGGGCATGAAAAGATTATATTGCAGTAATCCTCCATACTCCAATAGGAGTGAAAGGATAATTAAAACTTGAAACTTGAAACTATACGAACACTGACGCGGGAGTTACTGAGTCTCTCTTGAGAGACAGACACGTTGATTTGATTTGACCTGACCCGGGGTGGGTCAGTGTTTGCTGGATGTCCGAGAGGAACTGGTTCTTGGTCAGCTCGCAGCAAGGCAAGCACGCCGTCCATGAGTTGTTGGACTTTCCCATTCACTCCAATTACAGGAAGTGGTAGGAGAGGCAGGGAAACACTCTCCCTCCGCGTGCTGTCTGCTGCTGCCTCCATCTTCCCGTATGTCTGTCTGTCTGTCTGTCTGTCTGTTGTTGCTGAGAGTCTTCGGTTAACACAGAGAGGGGAGAGAAGAGAGGGGGGCGGAGAGAGAGAGAGAGGGGGGGGGGAAGTGAGACAGAGAGAGAGAGAGAGGGGGGGGGGAGGTGGGGAGGAATGGTAGGACATACAGAGAGAGGGAGGACAGATATACAGAGGGAGAGGCAGAGAAAGAGAGAGACAGTGACAGAGACAAACAGAAAAGAGGGGAGAGAGAGTGAGGGGCGGGGGGTTGGGGGGTGGGTGGGGGGGGATAGAGGAGAGGGAGGAATGGTAGAACACTCCCTCCGCGTGCTGCCTGCTGCTGCAGCCCCATCTTCCCGTATGTCTGTCTGTCTGTCTGTCTGGCTGTTGTTGCTGAGAGTCTTCGGTTAACACAGAGAGGGGAGAGAAGAGAGGGGGAGGGGGTGGGGGGTCGGAGAGAGAGAGGGGGGGGGGGGGAGGTGGGGAGGAATGGTAGGACATACAGAGAGAGGGAGGACAGATATACAGACAGAGAGGGAGAGGTAGAGAGAGAGAGAGACAGTGACAGAGACAAACAGAAAAGAGGGGAGAGAGAGTTAGGGACGGGGAGGAAGGGGGGGGGGGGGGAGGAATGGTAGGACATCCAGAGAGAGGGAGGACAGATTTTCAGATAGAGAGGGAGAGGCACAGAGAGAGAGACAATGACAGAGACAGAGAAACAGAAAGGAGGAGAGAGAGAGAGAGGGGGGACATACAGAGAGAACGAGCGAGAGAGAGGACAGATAGAGAGAGAGAGAGAGAGAGAGAGAGAGAGAGAGAGAGAGAGAGAGAGAGAGAGAGAGAGAGAGAGAGAGAGTGGAGAAATAGATAGATATACTGATAGATAGATAGAGAAATCGAAATCGAAACTTTTTTTTCATTGAGGGATAGGGAATAGACACTTACTGGCCTCTTCCCACCCTGCCGTCGTAAGGAAAACGTATAAATTAGTCAAGGAAATACGAGAGAGAGGAAAAAAACCCATACTTATCCCTCGGCAACACCAGAGCAATGAAGACAAAACAAACAGAACAAAATAAATGGCATAGAAAATATACAACTCTCGACAAAAAAACAAACATGGTATGTATGTGCATGCATGAAAGAGAGAAGGGGGGGGGGGGAGGGGAGGAAGAAAGTAAGGAAGGGATAGCGAAGGAGGGGGGGGGAGCAATGTTGAGAGAGAGAGAGAGGAAAGCAATGTTGAGAGAGAGAGAGAGAGAGAGAGGAAAGCAATGTTAAGAGAGAGAGAGAGAGAGAGAGAGAGAGAGGAAAGCAATGTTAAGAGAGAGAGAGAGAGAGAGACAGAGAGAGAGAGGAAAGCAATGTTAAGAGAGAGAGAGAGACAGAGAGAGAGAGGAAAGCAATGTTAAGAGAGAGAGGAAAGCAATGTTAAGAGAGAGAGAGAGAGAGAGAGAGAGAGACAGAGAGAGAGAGAGAGAGAGAGAGAGGAAAGCAATGTTAAGAGAGAGAGAGAGTGACAGAGAGAGAGAGAGAAAAGCAATGTTAAGAGAGAGAGAGAGAGACAGAGACAGAGAGAGA
>NC_134897.1:13954532-13962032 GCF_041734735.1 Babylonia areolata | reverse complement strand
CGCTGTTAACGTCGTCTCTTTCGCCGTTCGTATGGAGAGAGTTAATTTGAAAGAGACGCGGATCAGTTGGTAGTTTTGATCAAGTTTACATAGACAGTATCCACATTTCTTGCCGTGCACCTTTCCGTTTATAAAACGAAAAACAAACAAAAAACAACCCAACAAAAAAACAAAAACAAAAACAACTTGTGAATTGTTTGATAACATTATAAACAAGAGAGGCAAGGCCTTCAAGACTCACTTGTGATAAATTACGTCCCCTAGCATTAATTACAGAGTAATTTCCCCTGTTTACCCTCTGCACCAAAACGTTTGCAAAATAAATAAAAATTCCATGCTTAGCAAAAGAAGTTCCTGTTTGAACAAAAAATGATAATAATGACTCCTCTTGTTGTTGTGTCAGAATAAGAGGTCAAAGTGCCAAGTTTAGAGAATACAAAAATTATAAATATAACAGTAAATGCAGTTTGCATATAATTAGGCTTCTTTTTTTTTATTTTTTTGTGCCCATCCCAGAGGTGCAATATTGTTTTAAACAAGATGACTGGAAAGAACTGAATTTTTCCTATTTTTATGCCAAATTTGGTGTCAACTGACAGAGAAAATGTCAATGTTAAAGTTTTCCACGGACACACAGACACACAGACACAGACACACACACACACACACACACACACACACACACACACACACACACGCGACCGAACACCGGGTTAAAACATAGACTCACTTTGTTTACACAAGTGAGTCAAAAATTATATACTCTACATTTCTTCCGCTCCACTTCTTTACGTATCTTGACAGCGGAAGAAGTGTGGATTATATATTACACTGTTGTTTAAAAACAAATTCGCTATTTTTTTCTTCCGTCTTTGGAACGAAAGTGAAAGGAAAGAACGCAGGGAAAGAAATATGGATATTGCCGTTTACATGATTATAGGCACGTTAGCTGTTCAAATGACTGTTGATTTTTTTTTCTCGCAGAGATACATGATAACTTTTTTTTTTCTTTTTTAAAATCAGTACGTGTATGGTGTTCCAAAGTGATTTGCTACTTTCCATGATGTTAAGAATTCTTGAAGAAAGAGAGACAGAATGCGAATTTTATTTTATTTTATTTATTTATTTATTTATTTATTTTTTTGGTCAGTCATGCTGCTAATGAAGGGGTTTGTGAACAATAACATTACTTAACTTTCAAGCACAGGAGAGAGAGAGAGAGAGAGAGAGAGAGAGAGAGAGAGAGAGAGAGAGGTATTGACAGGCAGACAGACAACGGCAGACAGACTTCAGAGTTCGGGTGTGAAGTGAGACTGGGCAGGAATGCGCGGCCTTTTCTTCATCTGTCATCGTCTTCTTAGCTTTTTCTCCTCCCCCCCCTCTCTCCTCTACCCAAAATATCTCTGTCTCTCTCCATCTCTCTCTTTTCCAACTGCCTCCCTCCTTCCCCCCCCTCTCTCTCCTCTCTACCCAAAATATCTCTGTCTCTGTCTCTCTCCATCTCTTTCTTTTCCAGCTCGTCTTTCTCATCTTTTCTCCTCCTTCTCCCCCCCCCTCTCTCTCTCTCCCCCCCCCCCCTGCCCCACCATCCCTCACTCTGTCTCTCTCCACCCATGCCTTCTGCTCCTTGTTACGGCTGTCAACGAATTCGCTTTTGTACATCTTGATGATCGTCCTTTTCCTCTCTCTCTCTCTCTCTGTCTCCCTCTCTCTCTCTCTCTCTCTCTCTCTTGTTTCGGCTGTCAGAACGACTGCTGGCACACTTGCCGATACTGTGGGTACCAGAGTGACTGGAACGCCACAAGCAGAAAGGTTGCCCCCCCCCCCACCTCCGTGAAAGGTCAGGAAACGGAGTTGAAAGGGATTTTTTTTTTTTTTGATTTCTTTTTGGTGTGTGGTAGTTCTTGAAAGGAAATTACTGTTATCACTTTTCTTCTGTTCTTTTTTTTTTTTTTTTTTTTGCTTCCGAAAACTTATTTAAGTTCAGATAAATTGAGATTCACTGACTTTTTACATTCTTGTGTGTGTGTGTGTGTGTGTGTGTGTGTGTGTGTGTGTGTGTGTGTGTGTGTGTGTGTTCTGGGGGGGTGGGGGGTGGGGGGTCCCTATTTTCTGTCTTGTCTTTGTGTGACTTTTTTTTCTGCGTGGTTTTCTGGAAGTCTGTCTCTGTGTGTCTGTCTGTCTCTGTCTTTGATAGGTTCGTTTGTTTGTCTGTCTGTCTGTCTGTCTGTCTGTCTCTCTTTCTGTGTGTCTTTGGTAGGTCCGTTTGTCTGTCTGTCTGTCTTTGGTAGGTCCGTTTGTCTGTCTGTCTGTCCGTTTGTCTGTCTGTGTCCCTCTTTCTGTGTCTTTGCTAAGTTCGTTTCTCTGTCTGTCTGTGTCTCTGTCTTTGCAAGGTCTGTTTGTCTGTCTCAAGTCCTGCCTTCCTTCTCTTTCTGTCTACCTCCTCTCTCTCTCTCTCTCTCTCTCTCTCTCTGTGTGTGTGTGTGTGTGTGTGTGTGTGTGTGTGTCTGACTGTCTGTCTCTTCCTGTTTCTCTCTCTCTGTCTTGCTCTGTCAGTGGGTTGTTTCTGTCTCATATCCACGTCATCACTTTCTTGCCTTTTGTTTTTCATACCCCACTGTTGTTTTATCAACCGTCTTTTGAAAAAACAAACAAACAAACAAACAAAAGCAGCAACACACAATTGGTTGCCAACCTCTTTTCTCCCTGTAACAAAGACTTGTTTGTCACCATCTAAATTAACACACTGGCTGAAAAAAAACCCCAAAACCCAAAAAGCAAAAGCAAAAACGAATACCGACAGAGCAAAAACCAAAAAGTGCAAATGTCAAAGAAATTGTATTGTACTGTTGTGTACTTTATTGTGCCGCACAGAACAATACAGCATAGTAACACATTGTATTGTATTGTATTGTACCGCACCACACTGCACAGAATAACACAGCATAGCAATGTATTGTATTGTATTGTATTGTGCTGTTCTGTGCTGTGTTGCGTTGTATTGTTTGTACTTCGTTGCAGTGTATTTTTGACTCACTTGTGTAAACAAAGTGAGTCTATGTTTTAACCCGGTGTTCGGTTGTGTGTGTGTGTGTGTGTGTGTGTGTGTGTGTGTGTGTGTGTGTGTCCGTGGTAAACTTTAACATTGACATTTTCTCTGCAAATACTTTGTCACTTGACACCAAATTAGGCATAAAAATAGGAAAAAATTCAGTTCTTTCCAGTCATCTTGTTTAAAACAATATTGCACCTCTGGGATGGGCACAAAACAATAAAAAAAAAGGAAGCCTAATTATATGCAAACTGCATTTACTGTTATATTTATATTTTTTGTATTCTCTAAACTTGGCACTTTGATCTGATATTCTGACCCAACAACAAGAGCAGTCATTATTATCATTTTTTGTTCAAACAGGAACTTCTTTTGCTAAGCATAGAAGTTTTATTTATTTTGCAAACGTTTTGGTGCAGATAGTAAGAAGGGAAATTACTCTGTAATTAATGCTAGGGGACTTAATTTGCTTTAACCTGATCTTTCTTATCTTAAACATTACATTTTCAAATTATACTCAGTACATAAAAAGCTTGTGTTTTACTTTGTGTACAGGGCTTTTTTTTTCTTTTTCTTTTTTTTAACGTGAAGCTTTGTAATAACAAATACAAAACACATTTTAACGATTAGATTTTTTTTAAAGTGTATCACAAGTGAGTCTTGAAGGCCTTGCCTCTCTTGTTTTCTTTTCTTTTCTTGTCCATCTATGTATTTTGTATGTTTATCTACCAGTGTGGATTTGTCTGTTGAAAAAGAAAAGAAAGTAAAAAAAACAACCCAAAAAACCCAACAACAACACCAAAAAAACAAACAAAAAAACTTCGTCGGGTACTGCTTACGAATTAATTGCCTTGGGTTCGTTTACGTGTGCTGAGTGTTTGGTGCACACGTGATCTTTTATGTATTTATGTTATTGTTTCTGTTTAAATCGTAGTATTCGAAACATTAGCACCCAGACCACCGCTTAGTTGGGGAAGGAGGACTGGAGGTGCGTGCGTGGGTGGGTGGGGGGGAAGGGGTGTGTGTGTGTGTGTGGGTGGGTGGGTGGGGGGTGGTGGTGGTGCGGTGATGTAGTGGGTAACAACTTTTCTCAGTGCATTGGAATGTTGGAATGGAACCAGACATCCTCGCCTTGTGGCTAGGCTCTGTCATACCCACTTAACCACCCCCCCTCTCCCCCCTCACCCCCCCCCCCCCGCGCATCACGTGGAGTGGTGTGTTCGTTTCCAAAAAGGTTATCTTCCAGTCAGCCATACTCTTGACATATTATAGATATACCCCGGGTGGATAGCAGCGTTCAGCTTTCCGGTGGTTCACCTGGCTGATTACCTTTGTCTCTCTTTCTCCTCGTCTGCTGTTTCCTCTGTCAAACACACCGTGGATGGATGTCGTAGGCGTCGATACCCCCCAGAAGGTTGCTACCCGAAATTCCATACACGGAGAATGTCATGGGATTGAGCGGAGAGACAAATTTCTTGTTCTCATCGGAAAGAAAACCAAACCAAAAAAACAACAACAACCCCCCCCCCCCAAAAAAAAAAACAAACAAACAAACAAAAAACCGGACAAAAATCAACAACAACAATAAAAACCGACATTGTTGAATGGGTTCAGTTTTTCTGCTCGTGGGCTTAACCTCGTGCTTCGTTCTCTGTGAGTGTGTGTGTGTGTGTGTGTGTGTGTGTGTGTGTGTGTGTGTGTGTGTGTGTGTGTTTGTTTGTTTGTTTGTGTGTGTGTGTGTGTGTCTGTGTGTGTGTGTGTGTGTGTGTGTGTGTGTGTTTGTGTGTGTGTGTGTGTGTGTGTGTGTGTGTGTGTGTGTGTGTGTGTGTGTGTGTGTGTGTGTGTGTGTGTGTGTGTGTGTGTGTGGTGTAAAAAGAGCAGGTCATGATCATTGTATCCAGAAGATGAAAGGAGCAGTCATTGACTTTTTAGCTGAATGAGCTTCACATGGCGGGTTGTCCTTGTCATAAGCGTGCTGATCGACTTGCCGCCGAAACCGGAGCAAGAAAGGCGTTGAATGATGTTGGGAAGTCTTTATTTGTTGGGTGTGGCTGTAAAGATTGGGAGGCGGGTTGTGGAGAGGGGGGGGCGGGGGGGGGGGGGGGGGGGCGGGGGGATGGACAGGGGGGGGTGGGTGACGGGGGGCGGGGGGGGGGGGGAGGAAGACTCGGGATGATCCGCGTGGGAGTAACGCTATTGGAAAAGAAAAGTAATGATTCTCCTCCTCCTCCTCTTCTTTTTCTCCTCCTCCTCCTTCCTCCTCCTCCTCCTTCTTCTTCTTCTTCTTCTTCTCCTCCTCCTCCTTCTTCTTCTTCTTCCTCCTCCTCCTCTTCCTTCATCTTCTTCTTCCTCTTCCTTCCTCCTCCTCCTCCTTCTTCTTCTTCCTCATCCTCTTCTTTCTTCTTCCTCTTCTTCTCCTCCTCCTACTCATTCTTCTTCTGCTGTTGCTGAGTTCGTAGACTGCAACTCCAACATTCAGGCATATGTACATGTGTGGTTTTGCGTGCATTACTTTTTATTTTTTTATTTTTTATTTTTATTTTTTACCCCGCTGTGTATTGTACATCCACACTCTGTTTTCCGGGGCAGAAGAAGGAATGCTCGGAATGCTGTATTTTTGGAAATCAGAATCGTTGCCATGAAAACCAAGAATAAAGGCTCACAGATGTAACAATAATGGATGAATTCCAACCTAACTGAGTATACTAAGATGGGTGTTTTATGACCTGACGTGTATTTTGAAATATTTATAAATTAATGTACTGAGCCGGCCGGGGTTGTACAGGTAATGAACTGGGGCTTTGAAGGTTTTTGATATTCCTTGCTTTTTGTGACAAACAGAAATGTGCTCTCTCTCTCTCTCTCTCTCTCTCTCTCTCTCTCTCTCTCAAAATCATTATTCTTTGTGTCGTCATTGTTGTCACAAGGACAGATTGGAAGACAAGGCAATGAATGCCCCCAAATCGTATCCCTGTGTAATGAAGTTTTTTGAATCTCCCTGTCTGTCTGTCTGTCTGTCTCAACCCCCTCTTTCTGTGTGTGTGTGTGTGTGTCTCTCTCTCTGTGTCTCTCTTCTCTTTCAAGCTCTTATGGAAAGGAAATTAATCATCTTCTCTTATAAACAAACTGATCACAAGGCCAGACACCCTAAACACAGGACTGTTGTTACCCTGCATCGTATCAGGATTTTGCTCCCACATGTTCATCATTCTTCATTTCTTGTGAACTCGCCATGGGAGGACTGGATGGTAGTAAAAAAACCCAAACAAACAAACAAACCCCCCCCCCCCCCAAAAAAACCCAACCCCCCCCGCCCCCACAAAAAACCCCCAAAACAAAACAAAACAAAAAAACAACAAAAAACAAAAACAAACAAACAAAAAAACAACAACAAAAAAACAAACAACAACCAACCAACCAAACAAAAAAACCACACAACAAAACAAAAAAAAACAACAACAAAAAACCAAACAACAACAACAACAAAAAAGCCAACGATCAACGTAAGGAAAAGTATGTCATTATCATCGTCAGTGTCGTCGACTTTCTTCCATATAATTACGTTATCAGTGGTGTGTGTGTGTGTGTGTGTGTGTGTGTGTGTGTGTGTGTGTGTGTGTGTGTGTGTGTGTGTGTGTGTGTTTTTCCAGTTAAGGTCTGTCTCTCACGTTTGTTTGTGTTGTCTGCCTCCCTCTCTCCTCCCACCGTCTCCCTGTGGTGTTGCGTGGTCGAGCTCGACAGACTGAATTAACTCTCTCCATACGAACTGCGAAAGAGACGACGTTAACAGCGTTTCACCCCAATTACCATCATCAAAATATTGCGAGCGGAAGGCTTTTATACTGAAGAGGTGAATGTTGACAAAGAATACCACAATTCTGACGACGGAAGCTAAAGGTTGGGTCATTCAGACACCCACTGGACATCCGAGGGGTCTGTGTAGAGGAGAAGAGAGGACTGGCCGTACTGAGTGAGTTAAAGTGACGACGTAGACAGTGGCGATGTGGTGTGATGTGTTGTGTTGTGTGAAGAAATGGAGCGTATAGCGAGTTGTTTTTTCTTCTGTCAGCTGTTCGGGAACTGGGACGTTCCGGAAGTCACTCGAGCGTTCCTCCTCTCTTTCTCTTGTTTCCCCCTTCCTCTCTGTGTCTCTGTCTGTCTCCCAATCTCTCTGTGTCTCTCTCTTTCTCTTTTTCATGTTCTTGTTTTCTTCTTTTATCTTTTTTTCTCTCTCTCTGTATGTCTTGTTTTTCTCTCTTTATTTCGCTCTGTCTTTCTCTCTCTGTCTCTCTCACTGTCTCTCTCTATTTGTCAGTCTCTCCCACTTTCTCTCTGACAGGCCCTTTTATCGTTTGATCTTTTTCTCTGTATGTTTTATTTCTCTCTCTCTCTCTCTCTCTCTGTCTCTCTCTCTGTCTCTCTCTCTCTCTCTCTCTCTCTCTCTGTCT
>NC_134897.1:13914532-13939532 GCF_041734735.1 Babylonia areolata | reverse complement strand
GCACTTAGCGCACGTAAAAGAACCCACGGCAACAAAAGGGTTGTTCCTGGCAAAATTCTGTAGAAAAATTCCACTTCGATAGGAAAAACAAATAAAACTGCACGCAGGAAAAAATGCAAAAAGATGGGTGGCGCTGTTAGTATAGCGACGCGCTCTCCCTGGGGGGAACAGCTCGAATTTCACACAGAGAAATCTGTTGTGATAAAAAAAAGAATCACAGATACAAATGGTGTTTGCGCACATAGCATTGTTGGCCTGTTGGTTCCATGGTGTTTGCGTACATAGCACTGTTGGCCTGTTGGTTTCATGGTGTTAGCGTACAATAGCATTGCTCGTCTGTTGTTTCCATGGTGTTTGCGCTCATAGCATTGCAGGCCTGTTGGTTCCATGGTGTTTGCATACATAGCATTGCTCGACTGTTGTTTCTACGGTGTTTGCGCTCATAGCATTGTTGGCCTGTTGGTTCCAGCAGAATTCCTCTCCTCCTGTGGAAAGCCCCTTGGCAGCATCTCCATCTTCACTGACTCCATGTCCACACTCCAGGCCCTTGACTCCCCTGATCCTGGTCCACTGATCCAGTCCCTTAAGGCCTCCCTCACAACCCTTACCCAAACAGCCCGAACGACCCTCCAGTGGGTGCCTGCACATGTAGGCCTCCCAGGCAACGAGCGTGCAGACCACCTCGCTAAGGAAGGAAGCCAGCTCACACAGCCAACCATTCCTGCCACGTATGAGGAAGCAAAAACTCTCCTCCGCAGCAGATTCCGAAGAGGCTGGGTCACCCTGAACGGAGGCTACCAGGCACACCAGGATCCCATCAGGACACTGGAGAGAAGACACCAGACTACCATCTACCGCCTTCGCACAGGACACTGCGGCCTCCGAGCACACCTGAAGAGGATTGGAGTGGCAGCCACATCCCTATGTGATTGCGGCCAGGCTGACCAGACCCCATCCCATATTCTCCAAGACTGCCCCCTGTATGAGAATATGCGGCAGCAGTCCTGGCCTGGGGGTGCTGACCTCAACACCAAGCTCTGGGGGACGGCAGCCGATCTTCACCGGACGTCCGAGTTTGTGGCATCCCTCGGACTTCGACCCTGACTGCGTAGCTGTCGAACGCAAAGAAGAAGAAGAAGGAGAGGTTCCATGGTGTTTGCGCACACAGTAATGCCGGCCTGTGAACTAGGCATTCATGACTGTGGTCGCTTGATAGTCTCTGCAAAGAATCGAGGGGATTTGGGTTATGTGGGTTTAGGTTTGTTAATGATATTTTTTGTGGTTTCTCATCGTTATGCTTGGTCAGGTTTCTGCTGGGGCATTTGTGTGTGTGTGTGTGTGTGTGTGTGTGTGTGTGTGTGTGTGTGGACTGGGGGGTGGAGGGGTGGGTTGGGGGGTGGTTAGGGGATGGACTAGGAAGGAGTTTTTTTTTGTGTGTGTGTGTGTGTGTGTGTGTGTGTGTGTTTGTGTGTGCGTGCGCGCGCGCGCGCGCGCGTGTGCGTGTCGTAGAAAGCTGACTGAAATGAAGTCAAGAGCCCGGGTCTCTGGTTGAATCACATGCAGACAGGGGAAAGAACTCTGGTAACAAGTCTTCACTTCCGGCAGAAGATCTACAATTACCATCTTCCCACTACCGCATTATGGTCATCAAATGGAGACGTGACCTTCAGTTACTGTCCAGTACAGAGGAATTCACTCTCACTGTGCAACAGACCAAACTTCGCTTCTTCTTGTTGAAACTGTTCTAGAACCATGCTGTAGAACAACCAAACATATTGCGTGGAATAGTCTGAAGACAAAACTGAAGACAAAATCGAGGACAGAAAACAGAAAGTGGTTTTCTCTCTTGAACTTTTTGGACATCTGCATCTATTACGTGCGTCAGATTTCTAAACGGTACTCATCCCCCCCCCCCATTCCACCCCCACACCCCCATTCCACTTGCAGAAACTTTCTAGAACTTTCGTGAAGCATTTGAAACTATTACGTACTGCCATTTTCTAATATACCATTAGCTAAATCATCAGTCGCATAAATCGACAAGCATTTAAGAAAAAGTATATCAGCCTCTTACAAAATTTAAAGCAACCAACAATGCATCGACAAGGGAATACTGATGTTTTACACATACACACACACACACACGCACACACACACACACACGCACCCACGCGCACGCACGCACACGCACACACACACACACACACACACACACCGCTTTCAGTGTAAGTCTAAAACGCAGTCGTACACAGTTTGAATTAAACGCCAACAGAAGCAGATTGTTCAAACGAAGGAGACTCGATTGAAAGCCACGATTTATTGAACCAATCAGATGGCTCGATCCTGTGAAATGTCTCTGTTGTATTCTTGGACATGGACATTGTGTGTGTGTGTGTGTGTGTGTGTGTGTGTGTGTGTTTTACTGTCTGTGTGCGTACGTGCGTGCGTGTGTATATGTATGTGCGTGCGTGCGTTTCTGTATGTGTGTTTGTGTGTGTGCGCGTGAGTGCATACGACTGTCGGTGCGTTTGTGCGAACTGATTTGATTTATTTACTGGTCTGTTTGCTTGCTTGGTTGTTTGTCTTTGCCATTAGGTCTTTCGGTTTTAGCCGTTACTCTCTCTCTCTCTCTCATTCTCTTGTTTCCACACACACACACACACACTCACACACACACACACACAGAGTCTCCCCCCCCCCACACACACTCACACTGTCTCTCTCTCTCTCTCTCTCACACACACACACACACACACACTGTCACACACACACACACACACACACACACACACACACACACTGTCTCCCCTCTCTCTCTCTCATTCACTCTCTCTCCCTCCATCCCTTCCTCACTCTCTCCTTCTACTCCCACCTCCCTCCGGCCCCCCCATTCACTCCCCCCCCCCGTCCCTCGCTCCCTCCTCCCCTCCCCTCCCCTCCTCTCTCCCCGGCGTGTCGTGAACGTTGGGGACAGGGATTCAAATCCCCCTGCCTTTGATTCCCTGCTGTGATGGTGGTTATTTTCGGCGTTCCGACTTAGCTGCCATTGAAAGGACTCATCAGGAATGCTAATCCAGACACAGTGAGGGTGTGCAGGCACTTGGGAAATGCAGCAGACCTCCCTGTCAGGGTGACCTCAAAGCGACGACAGGGGCCACAAAGAACACAAGTAGGCGCCGCACGATGAGATACGTTCGTACTTTTAACTCACTCAGTACGGCCAGTCCTCTCTTCTCCTCTACACAGACCCCTCGGATGTCCAGTGGGTGTCTCAATGATCCAGCCTTAAGCTTCCGTCGTCAGAACTGTGGTATTCTTTGTCAACATTCCCCTCTTCAGTATAAGAGCGTTCCGCTTGCAATATTTTGATGATGGTAATTGGGGTGAAACGCTGTTGACGTCGTCTCTTTCGCCGTTCGTATGGAGAGAGTTAAAATACTCGACTCTGTTTTGAAATAGGTACGGCCCAGGATCAGTCGTTTGTTCTTTATATATATAAAAAAAATTGTGTTTTTTTGTTGTTTTTGTTGTTGTTGTTGAGATGTGTGTTGGAAACGTGAAAGCTTATCTTCTCATTGGGAATGGGTGGGTATAGGTTTTGGTCAGCGCGTCTGTCATCTTGTGTTTTAAATCTGTCTCCCGGCCATCTCTGATGGTGAGTTGAGAGAGTAGGACTGTTAGTGATGAAACAGCAAAACAGCAAGGTCTGTTTCTTCGACACTGAACAGATCCCCCCCCCCCCCCCCCCGCCCCCCACCTTATTTCTTTTCCCGATCGGTCGCTCGTGGTCATTCTTACTCTCTGTGTCGTCCACTGGGTGTCAGGCAAGTGTGGGTGGAAGTTGCTTAGTTGATGGATAGAGGCTAATTACTTGATGAATAGCGGCTAATTACGGAGCGGTGTGGCCAGTAAAGAGGACCCTTCAAGTGTGGGGCATAAATATATTTGTGTGTGTGTGTGTGTGTGTGTGTGTGTGTGTGTGTGTGAGAGAGAGAGACAGTGTGTGAGGAGCGTTAGTGTCAATTTTCATGGGTGGTGGGATATCTGAATTCAAAGCTCGCTGTTGTGGAGCTTGTTAGAGTGAATGAGGATGTGGACAAGGTTTGTTTTGTTTTGTTTTGTTTTTTTTGTTTTTCCTTGACCGAGAGAGTCAAAGTTTGTACCTGCATGAATGCTCCTCCCACCCACCCAACAAATAAACAAACATCTATCTATCTATCCATCTATCTATCCATCTATCTATCTATATCTGTCCTTCTGTCTGTCTGTCTGTCTGCCTATCTATCATTATGTACTTCTTTGATAGGATCAGTCTTAGCAACAGCAAAGTGTTAAACATCTGTTGGGCGACTCTTTTTTTTTTAAAGTCACGTTGTGAGCTTGCTGGTAAGAAAAGAGAAAGGGGGGGGGGGTCTCATTTGTATGAAAGGCGTTTGTAACGCAGTGTCTCATTTCAATGAGAGGCGTTTGTAGCGAAGGTGTGCCTCATTTCAATGAGAGGCGTTTGTAGCGAAGGTGTGCCTCATTTCAAATGAGAGGCGTTTGTAGCGAAGGTGTGCCTCATTTCAAATGAGAGGCGTTTGTAGCGAAGGCGTGTCTCATTTCAAATGAGAGGCGTTTAGAATAGAAAGCGGTAACGGTCGCGGTAAATGGCAGTGGGTCATGCCCTTTACGATAAGATGAAGTCTTTCCATCCTGTAAACTGATCTCGGGTGCTGAAGTTTGAATTCGTCAGAAAGGACATGAGTTATGTCATGTCCAGATTGGATCAGCTTCTTCTAACTCAGTGTGTGCAGGTGGAAATGTACCCCCTCCTCTCTCTCTCTCTCTCTTCTCTCTCCTATAGGTAGCCTAGAAATGAGTGTGTGGAGGAGGGGGGTAGAGGAGGCGCAGGGTAATGTGTGTGTGTGTGTGTGTGTGTGTGTGTTGGGGCTCATGTACGTTTATGTGTATTTGACTGTGCTTTCATATTATATGTGAAACTGCATGTTTGGTGCATATCTGTTATGCATGTGTGGGTGTATGTGTGAATGTGTGTCTTCATGTTTTACATTTATTTGCTTATTTATCATCATTGTTGTCTTATTTATTCATTTATTTATTTATTTATTATTATTATTATTACCTTTTTTCATATTATAATTATCATTTATTTATTTGTTTATTTATGTATTTATTTACTTATTTATGTACGCTTATCTATTATTTATTCACCTTTTTTTTTTCTCAAGGCCTGACTAAGCGCGTTGGGCTACGCCGCTGGTCAGGCATCTGCTTGGCAGATGTGGTGTAGCGTATATTGATTTGTCCGAACGCAGTGACGCCTGAAACTGAAATCTTCTCTATCCTCTGTGTCTGTCTGTCTGTCTTTCCCTCCCTCATTCTCAGCCGTTTTTATGTTTAACTCTGTCTGTTCCTCCCTCCCCTGTCTCTCCTTCCTTCCCTTTCTCTCTCTTCGTCCATTCTCTCGTTAAACCTCTCTTTCTCTCCCTTTGTCTCTGTCTCTTCCCACCCTCTCTGTCTGTCTGTCTGTCTCTCTGTTTCTGTCTGCCTGTCTATGTCTGTGTCTCAGTCTCTCTCTGTGTCTTTGTGTGTGTGTGTGTGTGTGTGTGTGTGTGTGTGTGTGTGTGTGTGTGTGTGTGTCTCTCTCTCTCTCTCTCTCTCTCTCTCTGTGTTTCTTTCTCCCTGTCTCTGTCTATATCTCAGTCTCTCTCTGTGTCTGTCTCAGTTTGTCTCTCTGTCTCTCTCTCCCTCTCTCTCTCTCTGTCTGTCTATGTCTGTCTGTCTGTCTCTCTCTCTCTCTCCACATTTCGTTCAGACAGCTTTCACGCAACATAATATGAGAACGTAAAACACAGATGTAGAGAACAAGTAACGACTGAGGATTTCATTAAAAAAAAAAATCCGTTGTCTAAAATAAGAACAACTACAAATATGTTTTTGGAAAAAGGTCAGATATTCTCTTTTTTTTGTGTTTGTTTGTCTGGGTTTTTTTCTTCTTCTGGAGATCTATTAAAAGAAAGGTCGTTAGATTTAGCGTATTTTGAGAATGATTCATAAATAGCCTGGTTGGTATTTTTTTTATTCGATTTAAAAAAAAAATTTGAACACGCGTGTACACAAACACACACACATAAATGCGAGCGCCCTCCCCATCCCCCCGCACCCCCCCCCCACCCCTTCACAGTCACACAGCCACACAGACAGACTGACTGACAGACACACACACACACAAAAAAACACACACACACACACAATCACACACAATCACACACACACAATCACACAATAAGAGACACATCCACATTTTGCAAACAAGGAAACGAAAACAACAAAGAGATAAGTTTTTTAAAACAACTTTAATACCCACCACCAGACACATTTTTCACGGCTTGTCTGCCTCCGTGTCCGTGTTTCTGTCTGTCGGTCTGTCTGTTTGTCTGTCTCTCCTCTCTGTCTCGTCCTTTCTTTGTGTCTCTGTCTGTCTGTGCCTGTCTGTCTTTCCGTCCTGTCTCGATGTCTCCGTTTATCTGTTGTCTCATGCTATCTTTTTCTCTCTTTTTTTTTCTGTCTGTCTCTGTCTTTCTGCTCTGTCTCTACCGTGCGTGTCTCTGTTTGTTGTCTCACACTCTATCTCTGTTTGTATGTTGTCTTTAATGTCTGTGTCTGTCTGTCTTTGTCTTTCTGCCCTGTCTCTCTGTCTGTCTGTGTCACATTTTTAGATATTATTTCTGTTTTTTTTTTTCTTTTCTCTCTTTGTGTGTCTGTCTGTGTGTCTCCGTTTGTCTGCTGTCTCACACTCTGTCTTTGTCTTTTTCTGTCTGTCTGTCTGTGTCTGTCTTTCTGCCCTGTCTCTGTCTGTTTGTCTCACATTCTTTCTGGGGTTTTTTCTCTTTGTGTGTCTGTCTGTGTGTCTCCGTTTGTCTGTTGTCTCACACTCTGTCTCTGTCTGTCTGTCTGTCTCTGTCTGTCTTTTTGCCCTGTCTCTGTCTGTTTGCCTCACATTCTTTATGTTTTTGGACTCACTTGTGTAAACAAAGTGAGTCTATGTTTTAACCCGGTGTTCGGTTGTGTGTGTGTGTGTGTGTGTGTGTGTGTGTGTGTGTGTGTGTGTGTGTGTGGTAAACTTTAACATTGACATTTTCTCTGCAAATACTTTGTCAGTTGACACCAAATTTGGCATAAAAATAGGAAAAATTCAGTTCTTTCCAGTCATTTTGTTCAAAACAATATTGCACCTGTGGGATGGGCACAAAAAAATTAAAAAAGAAGTCTAATTATATGCAAACTGCATTTACTGTTATATTCATATTTTTTGTATTCTCTAAACTTGGCACTTTGACCTCTTATTCTGACACAACAACAAGAGGAGTCATTATTATCATTTTTTGTTCAAACAGGAATTTCTTTTGCTAAGCATGGAAGTTATATTTATTTTGCAAACGTTTTGGTGCAGATAGTAAAAAAGGGAAATTACTCTGTAATTAATGCTAGGGGACTTAATTTATCACAAGTGAGTCTTGAAGGCCTTGCCTCTCTTGTTTCTCTTTGTGTGTCTGTCTGTGTGTCTCCGTTTGTCTGCTGTCTCCGTCACACTCTCTATCTGTTTATGTTTGTTTTTCTGTCTGTCCTTGTCTGTCTTTCCGTCCTGTCTCTGTCTCTTTCTCCATGTCTTCGTTTATCTGTTGTCTCATGCTGTCTTTCTCTCTCTGTTTTTCTGCTCTGTCTCTGTCTTTCTGCTCTGTCTCTCCGTTTATCTGTTGTCTCATGCTGTCTTTCTCTCTCTGTTTTTCTGCTCTGTCTCTGTTTTTCTGTCTGCCTCTATCTTTCTGCTCTGTCTCTTGTGTCTCCGTGTGCCTGTTTGTCTCACATTGTCTGTTTCTCTTTGTTTTAATCTCTGTCTCCCTCTGTTTGTCCGCCCTGTCTCTGTCTGTTTGTCTAACATTCTTTCTGTTTTTCTCTTTGTGTGTCTGTCTGTGTGTCTGTGTCTGTCTTTTCCACTCTGTCTCTATCTGTTTATCTCTTATTCTCTCTGTGCATCTCTTTGTGTGTGTGTGTGTGTGTGTGTGTGTGTGTGTGTGTGTGTGTGTGTGTGTGTGTGTGTGTCCGTTTATCCGTTGTTTCACATTATGTATCTTTTTCTCTTTGTGTCTCTGTCTGTCTGTCTGGATGTTTGTCTCTCTGTCTGGATGTTTTATCTCTGTCTTTCCGCCTTGTTTCTGACAATCTGTTTGTCTCACACTCTTGCTGTTTCTATTTGTGTCTGTGTCTTTTGCCTTTTATCTCTGTTTGTCTTTGTTCTGTCTGAATCCCCGGCCTGTCTCTGTCACCGTCTGTTTGTCTGTCTGTCTGTCTGTCTCCCACTCCACCCTCTCTCACTGTTTGGACACTCTCTCTCTCCCTTTCTTTCTCCCTTTCTCTCTCTCTCTCTCCTTTTCTCTCTTTCTCTCTCTCCCCCCTCTATCTCCCTCTGTTCCTCCCTCCCTCTCTCTCTCTGCCCCCTCTTTCTCCCTCTCTTCCCCCGCCCCCTCCCCCGACCCTTCCACCACCCCCCACCCCCCAACGACTTGAGAAAAGAATTAATTCCGCAATTATACTGGAAGTTTCCCATAAGAGTCAAGTTAACATCCTTCTTCTCATCTGCTAATAATCAAACTGGTCAACATTTAGCAATAAATTATTTCTGTACAAAATCTCTCAAAACGGGTTAGAGATGTTACTCTAACTATGTTACTGTTAATGTGTTCACACCTTGAGTAGATGGTATTTGCTTTTCTGCAGACAAAAAGGTTGACCGAGTACTGTACTTTGTTTACACCCCTTCTGTAGGGGGCTATGGCCTGTCTGAATAATTAATCTTCTGGTCTGGTCTGGTCTCTCTCTCCCCGTCTCTCTCTCTCTCTCTCTGCCCTCTCTCCTCCCCTCTCTCTGTGGCTTTAGTCATCCGGTTGTCGATACTGATGACACATTTCTCTCTCTCTCTCTGTGTCTCTCATCCTTTTGTCAATCTGTGTGTGTGTGTGTGTGTGTGTGTGTGTGCGTGTGTGTGTGTGTGCGCGCGCGTTCGTGCGTGCGTGCGCGTGTGTCTGTTCTTTATCATATTCTCTCTGCAGGACTTTTTTTCCCCCCTCTCTTTTTTAATTCTCTCTTTCTCCCTGTTTCTGTGTTATTGTAACTGATGTAGATTAGCAAGGACAGGTTGGAAGGATGGGCCATGCCCAAAATCTTAATCCTTGAATAATAATAATAATAATAAAAAGAGTTCTGAATTCTCTCTCTCCATCCGTCTCCCTCCCACTCTCTCCCCCTCACCCCTCTCTCTCTCTCTCCCATCTACTTGTCCCCGTCCAACCACCTATCTCTGTCGCTCTATTAACCCTTTCACCGCCATAGTCGCATTTCGGCACCAGCTAGGTAAAGCACCCATGTCACTGAAATACAACCAGTTGATGGGCCTTTTGTGCATTAACCTAATGCTCTTAATTTTCAGTGGTAGGATTGGCCTTTTTTTTTTCTTCTACACATCACAGGGGACTCCCCAGCTATTCTTAGACATCATCTTTCTGTGGTTCCTGCACAAGGTTAATTTGCACTCTAAACTGACTGGCGGTGAAAGGGTTAATAAAATACAACAACAACCAAAACAAAACACCAAAAGCCAGAGTCACAAAACTCCAGAAAAGGAAAGTAAGTGGCTGCCCAAGAGTCGCAGCAGATGCGGATCGATGGGAGGAAGTGATGTCACGTGCCAGTGATTGATTGGCTGATCAGCTGCCGACGACGCGTCGATGGGCAGGTCGTTGTTCACAGCACAGGGGTGCGTCACGTTTGTGAGAAGTCGTGTGGACTTCGTGGCACACACACACCTGTGGGCTGGGCTGTTTATCTGGAGAGGTGGGGGAAGAGACAGAGACAGAGAGACACAGGGGGAGAGAGAGAGAGGGGGGATGGGGGGGGGGGGTGAACGAGAGAAGCAGAGAGAGAGAGTGTGTGTGAACGAGAGAAGCAGAGAGAGAGAGAGAGAGAACGAGAGAAGCAGAGAGAGAGAGAGAGAGAACGAGAGAGAGAGAGAGAGAGAGAGAGAGAACGAGAGAGGCAGAGAGAGAGAGAGAGAGAGAGAGAGAGAGAGAGTGACAGAGAACGAGAGAGGCAGAGAGACAGTGACAGAGACACAGGGAGAGAGAGAGAGAGAGAGGGGGGGGGGGGGAGAGACACAGGGAGAGAGAGAGAGAGTGAACGAGAGAAGCAGAGAGAGAGAGAGAGAGTGAACGAGAGAGGCACAGAGAGAGAGAGAGAGAGAGAGAGAGAGAGAGAGAGAGAGAGTAGCTTACCCACATTTTACCAAGACTGTTCTTTTCTGGGTGTTATTATTATTAAGAAACACTTCTTTTTTTTCTTTCTCTTTTTATTTTGAAGGTGGGGCCTCAGTTGCATGCAGACAACGGAACACCTATGTATCGTTTTCTTTTTCCTGTTCTTTCCCCCATTTTTTATTCATTTTTTTTTATTTCTTAATTTGGTGTATCGCGTTGCCTCTCTTCATTGGCCACCCCCACGCCCCCCCCCCCTCCAAAAAAAAAACAAACAAAAAAAACAAAACAAAAACAAAACAAAAACAAAAAACAACAACAAAAAAACAACAAAAAACAAAACAAAACACACACACACACACACACACACACACGCGCGCGCACACACACGCACACACACACACACACACATTCATTCACAATTCGGTGTGTCATTGGTTTTACTACAGATGGACAATACTACATCTTGCTTTAGCGTTAACTTCTGTTACAGTCATGTCTGGGTTTTTTGACTGACCTAGAGTGCTTTGTTTTGGTGCTTGTTTCTGTGCCTCTATCTCTTTCTCACTCTCTCTCTCTCTCTCTGTCTCTCACTCACTCACTCCTTTCAATTGGACATGCTGGCATGGAGTATCGTGCATTTGTGTTTGTATGTTCGTGCGCATGCTCATGGAAATGCGTATGTGTGTGTGAGAGAGCACGTGCGCGTGCGTGCGTGTATGTGTGTATGTGCGTGTCTGTGTGCGCGCGAAGCGTGTGTGATCTCGTGAATTAGAAACGCTTATTGATTTCAAGTAAAAAATCACCAACACGTACAAACAGACAACACATGATATAGATGGACCAACCAAGCGGAACTGTGTACTACAAACACACCACGATGATAAACCATGTGACAGCTCTGTGCGACACACATCTCCACACGGTGGAGTGATGACCTAGAGGTAACGCGTCCGCCTGGGAAGCGAGAGAATCTGAGCGCGCTGGTTCGAATCACGGCTCAGCCACCGATATTTTCTCTCCCTCCATTAGACCTTGAGTGGTGGTTTGGACGCTAGTCATTCGGATGAGACGATAAACCGAGGTCCCGTGTGCAGCATGCACTTAGCACACGTAAAAGAACCCACGGCAACAAAATGGTTGTTCCTAGCAAAATTCTGTAGAAAAATCCACTTCGATAAGAAAAACAAATAAAAACTACACGCAGGGGGAAAAAAAGGGGGGTGGCGATGTAGTGTAGCGACGCGCTCTCCCTGGGGAGAGCAGCCCGAATTTCACACAGAGAAATCGGTTGTGATAAAAAGAAATACAATTAACAACAACAACAAAGAAAAACCCCCCCAAAACCCCAAAAAACCCAAAAAACCAACAAAACCCCCAAACAAACAAAAAAACAAAAACAACAATAACAACAACAACAAAAACCAACAAAAAACAAAGAGAGAGAGAGAGAGAGAGAGAGAGAGAGAGAGAATATCAATTAATCTATCCTCTGATTGTGACGGACCAGGTGTCACAGGAAGCTGTTCTCTATCGCTGTGTCACTCAGCGGACACTTCTGTACCGATCTCTGGAGATAGCGCCAGGCTTACCGGGACCCGGCAATACCTGTTGAATCGGTGTGGCCGTCATCGGCTATCGGCTCACACGTGAACAACAGAAAAAAAAAGAAGGAACAAATGCAGGAAACATTGATCAAATTAACCACAGAACAAATGCAGGAAACATTGATCAGCTTAACCACAGAACAAATGCAGGAAACATTGATCAAACAGAACAAATGCAGGAAACATTGATCAAATTAACCATAGAACAAATGCAGGAAATATTGATCAAATTAACCACAGAACAAATGCAGGAAACATTGATCAAATTAACCACAGAACAAATGCAGGAACCATTGATCAAATTAACCACAGAACAAATGCAGGAAACATTGATTAAATTAACCCGTTGCATGCTGAACCATGCTGAAATGACAACAGTGTGATATCAAGCTGAACAGCAACCACGACTCATTGTTTGATTGATTGATTGGTTGATATGGATACTTATATAGCGCGTATCCTCGGTCGGAGACCAAGCTTCTAAGCGCTTTTCTTCTTCTTCTTCTGCGTTCGTGGGCTGCATCTCCCACGTTCACTCGTATGCACACGAGTGGGACTTCACGTGTATGACCGTTTTTACCCGGCCATGTAGGCAGCCATACTCCGTTTTCGGGGGTGTGCATGCTGTGTATGTTCTTGTTTCCATAACCCACCGAACGCTGACATGGATTACAGGATCTTTAACGTGCGTATTTGATCTTCTGCTTGCATATACACACGAAGGGGGTTCAGGCACTAGCAGGTCTGCACATATGTTGACCTGGGAGATAGGAAAAATCTCCACCCTTTACCCACCAGGCGCCGTCACCGTGATTCGAACCCGGGACCCTCAGATTGACAGTCCAACGCTTTAACCACTCGGCTATTGCGCCCGTCTTAAGCACTTTACAAACGGGGTCATTTACACAACAGGCTGCCCTGCCTGGGTAGAGCCGACTGACGGCTGCCATTGGGCGCTCATCGTTTGTTTCCTGTGTCATTCAGTCATATTTCAGGTACGCACACATACACTCTCAGACAAACATGTAACATTTAACATTTTACGTGTATGGCCGTTTTTGTTTATTTACTCCGCCATGTAGACAGCCATACTCCGTTTTCGGGGGTGTGCATGCTGGATATGTTCTTGTTTCCATAACCCACAGAACACTGACATGGATTACAGGATCATTAACGTGCGTATTTGATCTTCTGCGTGCGTATTACACACGAAGGGGGTTCAGGCAATGGCAGGTCTGCACATATGTTGACCTGGGAGATCGGAAAAATCTCCACCTGTTACCCACCAGGCACCGTTACCGAAATTCGAACCCGGGACCCTCGGATTGAAAGTCCAACGCTTTAACCATTCGGCTATAGCGCCCAATAGGAGAACTATTTTTTTATTTTATTATTATTATTTTTTTTAGTGGTGCATTTGATGTTGATGAAGTAAAGTAAGGCAGTCTCGAGAGGAAGGAGTCCAGGTGAAGAATAGTGACTGGTATTCTTTCCTGTACAATCAGCTCATCACAGTGAGATGAAAACCTTCATTGGGTTTACTTGTCAGCGGCAGTTAAGGGGGTTAAGGAGAAAGACAGAAAGAAAACGAAAGACGGGAAAAATGGCACAAAAACAAACAAACAAACAGCCACACACACACACACACACACACACACACAAACAACATCAACACACACACATAACATCAACACACACACACACACACACACACACACACACACACACACACACACACACACACACACACACACACACGCACACACAAACAAACAACATCAACACACACACACAACATCAACACACACACACACACACACACACACACAACACACACAGACAAAAAAAAAATCAACACACACACAACAACAACAACACACACAAACAACAACAACACACAACAACAACAAAAAACAAATACAAGAAAACCAACAACAACAATAACACTAAGACTGACTAACAGAAAGAAACAACAACAACAACAAAAAAACAACAAAAGCAGCAACAACAACAACAAAACCAAATACAAAAAAAAAAAAAAAAAAAAAAAAAAAAAAAATCCCCAACAACAACGCCACTAAAACTGACTAACAGAAGGAAACACAACAACAATATACGAGAACAAACTAATCCTCCGATCAGTGCCAAGCGTGTCTGGCACGTTCACAGTGTCAGGGAAAGAAAAAAAACAAAAAACAACCCGGAAAGAAACACCACAAACAGACGACAGGATCAGACCGAAAGCGGAACAGGGAACGATAGAAGATAATGACCCCCCCCACTTCTGCTCTTGATACCCAAGGTCACAACAAGGTGTGAGATTGTGGAACGTCCATAAACCAGACGATTTGGTATCAGTATCTGAACCGTTATCTCGTGGGTCAGGGTGGTTGTCTATAAAGCAGACGATTAGTGTCAGTATCTCAGTCGTTATTCGCCCCCCCCCCCCCCACCCCCTCCCCCCCGCCTTCACATAGGTGTTGGTCAGGATGGTGTCCATTAAACCGGATGATCAGAACCATTATCTGCTCCTTCTTCTTTCCCTGGCTGAGACTTCCACGTTAACTCGAAAAAAAAAACGGGTGGGCTTTTAAGTGTATGACCGTTAACACCCCACACCCCTACCTCCTACCCCCCCTGCCATGTCGACAGTCATACTCCGTTTTCGGAGGGGTGCGAGGGACGGGGGGAGGGGGTGGGCGAGGGGAAGGTGGGGGGGGGGGGGGGGATTCAGCATCTGAATCATCATCTTCCAGCCTCCACAACAGGGCACAACAGACTGGAGACACACGTGAACAAGGAGCTGGGGGGAACAGCCAGTCACACCAGTGCTCGTGCAACCCGAAAAAGTAGGACAGCAGGCCGACTATGCAGTCCTCAGCATACCCATTTTGGGATCGTATCTGTCAGGTATCTTCAACAGGTATCCCAGCAGCATTTGGTGATTGGTGTCATGGGGTCATATCTGTCAGGTATCTTCAACAGGTATCCCAGCAGCATTTGGTGATCGGTGTCATGGGATCGAGCTCCCTGTAAGTTCGTTACGGGATCGATTGAACGAGGAGAGATCGAAGATGGGATTATTTTGTGGACGTCGACGTGGACGTTTTGGAGACTGCACGTCGTGAACAGGCAGACGCCAGACCTTCCATTATCACATGAATTCGTGATGCGATTCCCCGTTTTTTTGGGGGGATGGGGTGGGGTGGGGTAGGGGGTGGGGGGTTATTCCCAATGGCCATTTTCGTTTTAGATGTCCAGTCTGCCCCACATTTGTGAATGTATACAACACGTTTGTATGTCCACGCTACAAGATCCAATAGCCTTGCTATGTCCATGCTACAAGATCCAGTAACCTTGTCATGTCCATGCTACAAGATCCAGTAACCTTGCTATGGCCATGCTACAAGATCCATTAACCTTGCTATGTCCATGCTACAAGATCCAGTAACCTTGCTATGTCCACGCTACAAGATCCAATAGCCTTGCTATGTCCATGCTACAAGATCCAGTAACCTTGTCATGTCCATGCTACAAGATCCAGTAACCTTGCTATGGCCATGCTACAATATCTATTAACTGGCTATGTCCATGCTACAAGATCCAGTAACCTTGCTATGTCCATGCTACAAGATCCAATAGCCTTGCTATGTCCATGCTACAGATCCAGTAACCTTGTCATGTCCATGCTACAAGATCCAGTAACCTTGCTATGTCCATGCTACAAGATCCAATAGCCTTGCTATGTCCATGCTACAAGATCCAGTAACCTTGTCATGTCCATGCTACAAGATCCAGTAACCTTGCTATGTCCATGCTACAAGATCCAGGAACCTTGCTATGTCCATGCTACAAGATCCAGTAACCTTGCTATGTCCATGCTACAAGATCCAGTTGCCTTGCTATGACCATGCTACAAGATCCAGTAACCTTGCTATGTCCATGCTACAAGATCCAGTTGCCTTGCTATGTCCATGCTACAAGATCCAATAACCTTGCTATGACCATGCTACAAGATCCATTAACCCTTACTCCTCCGAGGAACTGTTGAAGGAGAGAGATGGAGAGGAAGACAGAAGAAGACAGAAGAAGAAAAAAGAAAAAAAGATTGACAACGTTGCAGAGTGGACCGGAAAGCCATACACATGTACAGACCCAGGGTTTCACACACACAACCAAGCAACAGACGTGGAAGAATCTGGTGAACAGTTCTAGAAGTGCGGCACCCCAAGGACTCTTCATAGACTTGCGGGAGGAGGAGGAGGAGGAGGAGGAGGAGAAGAAGAGTCTGCACCTCACCTGTGGCACCTTTCAGTCACACGGTGACCCTTTTCTGGGGGGAGGAGGGGGGCGGGGGCCGGGGGGGGGCCGGGGGGGGAGGGCAGCCACTGTGGACGCAGTAAATTATAAAACACCCCATCGGGATCGAAGCGACCTCACAAAACTGCTTTGTCGCGCTCTGACGTTGCAATCGTTGTTTGTTAATTAAAAAAGAAAGCAGATGATTCAAAACCCGCCCCCCCCCCCCCCCCCCCCCCCCCCCTTCGTCAGAAAAGGTCCAAAAAATATATGAGCTCTTCCGCTGTATTGTTTATGAGGTCACCGTTGCCGTGACTGGGAGGAGGTGGAGGGGATAGGGAGGGTGAGCAGGGGAGTAAGTGGGATGGGGAGTGAGGAAGGGGACGTAAAGGAAAGGGGGGTGGGGGCGGGGGGGTGTGTGTGCTCAGCTGCGCGTTAAACTCCAAAGATTGACTTGGACGGGAAGAAGGGGGGTATCTCTGTGTTCCGGACAGGACCGTGAGTTATAAGGATGGTGTGATGAAAGATCACAAGTGAAAAGGGGGGGCGTGGGGCGTCGGCGGTTGGTTTTCTTCAAATGAGAGTGGGTGGGGGGGTGGAGAGTGGAGGTGGGGGCCGTGGGGGTGGGGGTGGGGGTGGTTAAGGGCTGGGGTGGGGGGGGGGAGGGTTGGAGGTAACGACAGGGAGTGTGTGGGGGATGGAGGTTGGGGCCGTGGGGGTGAGGGTGGGGGTGGTTCAGGGCTGGGGTGGGGGGGGGGTTGGAGGTAACAACAGGGAGTGTGAGGAAGGGAGGGGTACTCTGCAGGGAGGGTGTTATTTTTTCTCTCTGGAAGATGATGTGAGAGTGCACGCTTGAACCAAAGAGAGAGAGAGAGAGAGTGTGTGTGTGTGTGTGTGTGTGTGTGTGTGAAAGTGTGTGAAAGAGAGAGAGAGAGGTGTGTATGTGTGTGTATGTGTGTGTGTGTGTGTGTGTGTGTGTGTGTGCATATGTGTGACACAGAGAGAGGGGGAGAGGAGAGAGAGATGTGTGATGTGTGTGTGTGTGAAAGAGAGAGAGGTGTGTATGTGTGTGTTTGTGTGTGTGTGTGTGTGTATGTGTGTGTGTGTGTGTGTGTGTGTGTGTGTGTGTGTGTGTGTGTGTGTGTGTGTGTGCGTTTATGTGTGTGTGTGAGAAAGAGAGAGAGACAGACAGACAGACAGACAGAGATTGAGACGCTAAAAGTCCAAATGCGCGGGCTACATCCTCGCAACAATTAGCATTCTTCTTCCCATTCATTCATTTATTCATTTTTTTGTCGGTTCACGACGAGTGATTTGGACAGGCACGCATTCACCATTTAAATAAAACACCCTGTATAAAAATGGAAAGGAACAGGCTGTGGGGAGAGCGCATCCTAATCAAAGAAAAAAGAAAAGGAAAAGAAAAGTAAGTTGGTGTGGGTGTGTGGGGGTGAAGGAACCACGATCATATCATCAATAAAAGGAATGCAAAGAATTACGACAAGTCTGACCTTATTCCGGAATGACACATGACTTCTGCAAATGATGCCACAAAACTGCCGAGGATAACATAAAACTCCTTGAAGATCATCACACACCTTGTGCCTATATCTGTCTCACTGTTTTCATTTTCAAGTGTTCGAAGAGAACAGTCAATAAAAACAACTCCAAGTGATGTAAAACAGTACACAGAGCTGAACGAAATTAGAAGTCAAACCAAACTGTTTTCCATCGCACAATACACTTCGACAGAACTATAGTTCGTGTGTGTGTGCCGTGGAAGCTGCGATACATAGACTAGAAATGAGTGTGTGGAGGAGGGGGGTAGAGGAGGTGCAGGGTAATGTGTGTGTGTGTGTGTGTGTGTGTGTGTTGGAGCTCATGTACATTTATATGTATTTGACTGTGCTTTCATATCTGTGAAACTGCATGTTTGGTGCATATCTGTAATGCATGTGTGGGTGTATGTGTGAATGTGTGTCTTCATGTTTTACATTTATTTGCTTATTTATCATCATTGTTTTATTTATTTATTTATTTATTATTATTATTTTATTATTATCATTATCATTACTACTACCTTTTTTTATATCATAATTATTATTTATTTATTTATTTATGTAAGCTTATCTATTATTTATTCACCTTTTTTTTTTCTCAAGGCCTGACTAAGCGCGTTGGGTTACGCTGCTGATCAGGCATCTGCTTGGCAGATGTGGTGTAGCGTATATGGATTTGTCCGAACGCAGTGACGCCTCCTTGAGCTACTGAAACTGAAACTGAAAACTATAGTTCGTGAGATAGATGACGTCAATCGGTAAAAAATGTACACATAATTATTTTGGTGACGAAATTTTTAAAATGGCAACTACTAATACATTGTGACAAGAAAATTCATGACCCACAACAGACTTGTTACATTTGTAAGCTTCAGTGTACTCAATATTTCAAAGCGGGGTGGTGTTGGGGGTGTGGGGGGCGGGGGGGGGGGGGGTTCATTTGCAGTTTATGGCTGCTACATATTGGCGGTTTGGCGGAATGAGCTATGTTGGGCCTCTGATCCAGTGTTCACCAGTGACCAGGGTTCGAGGCCCCGGTTATTTTTATTTTTATTTCTTTTTATCACAACAGATTTCTCTGTGTGAAATTCGGGCTGCTCTCCCTAGGAAAAAGCGCGTCACTACACTACAGCGCCCCCCCCCCTTTTTTTCTGCGTGCAGTTTTATTTGTTTTTCCTATCGAAGTGGATTTTTCTACAGAACAACCCTTTTGTTGCCGTGGGTTCTTTTACGTGCGCTAAGTGCATGCTGCACACGGGACCTCGGTTTAACGTCTCATCCGAATGACTAACGTCCAGACCACCACTCAAGGTCTAGTGGAGGAGAAGAAAATATCGGCAGCTGAGCCGTGATTCGAACCAGCGCGCTCAGATTCTCTCGCTTCCAAGGCGGACGCGTTACCTCTAGGTCATGACTCCACATGCATGGTGTTGTGTCCTTGGGAAAGGCGCTTTGTTCAGTTTCCCTCATTTCCACATAGGTGTGGATGGGTGGGGCCTACCTAGTACTTCAGTCAGGAAGATAAAAAAAACCAAGAGAGGCAAAGCCTTCAAGACTCACTTGTGATAAATTAAGTCCCCTAGCATTAATTACAGAGTAATTTCCTTTTTTTTTTACTATCTGCACCAAAACGTTTGCAAAAAAAAAAAAAAAAATTCCATGCTTAGCAAAAGAAGTTCCTGTTTGAACAAAAAATGATAATAATGACTCCTCTTGTTGTTGTGTCAGAATAAGAAGTCAAAGTGTCAAGTTTAGAGAATATAAAAAATATAAATATAACAGTAAATGCTGTTTGCATATAATTAGGCTTTTAAAAAAAAATTTTTTTTGTGCCTATCCCAGAGGTGCAATATTGTTTTAAACAAGATGACTGGAAAGAACTGAATTTTTCCTATTTTTATGCCAATTTTGGTGTCAGCTGACAAAGTATTTGCAGAGAAAATGTCAATGTTAAAGTTTACCACGGACACACACACACACACACACACACACACACACACACAGACATCCGAACACCGGGTTAAAACATAGACTCACTTTGTTTACACAAGTGAGTCAAAAAAGAAAAAAAAAGTGGTGTTAGGAGAGAACTGGGCCCCGCCTTCCCATGCCAGTAGACTAGACACAGGTGATTATGAATGACTTCATTGCCCTGATGGCCTTGACTTGCTATGCGACCTTTAGCCTTTTAACTTTTAACCTTTCATCGGAATTTGATTGGAGCACATGATTGTTCCAGAGGTGAGTAATGATGAAGAAATACACTGTTAGGAGTGAAATGGACAGCCGTGAATATAAATTGTGTGTGTGTGTGTGTGTGTGTGTGTGTGTGTGTGCGTGCGTGCGTGCGTGTATGTGTGTGTGTGTGTGTGTGTGTGTGTGCGCGCGCGCGCACGCAAGCACGCGTGAGCCTAAGTTATCTTTGTTTTGCATCAGTTCAAACATGACCCAGCCAAGCACGATGACAACCGAAGCAGAACAAACTCTGGCTGATAACAAACGTAACAAAGCACAAAAAAACCAAAAACAAACAAACAAAAAACAACAACAAACAAAAAAAAAAACCACCACCAACAACACACACACCTGATACATGCTGATATCACGCCCCTATCTCCAGACAAACGCCACAAAACACCTGATAAATGCTAGTAACACTGCCCCCCTCCCCCAAGCAAATGTCATAAAACACCTGATACATACTGATAACACTGCCCATGTCCCCAGGCAAACATAAAAAAAAAAGAGAAAAAAAAACCAAAAAAACCCCAACACCTGATACATGCTGATAACTCTACCCACCCCCTCCCTTCCCCAGGAAAACGTTAAAAAACAACAACTGCCGCAAAACACTCGGGTCCGTGGTGCACATTATCGTTGGTGACTGTTCCATGCTGTGTGGAGAATAGTTGGTGACTGTTCTATGCTGTGTGGGGAATAGTTGGTGACTGTTCTATGCTGTGTGGGGAATAGTTGGTGACTGTTCTATGCTGTGTGGGGAATAGTTGGTGACTGTTCTGTGCTGTGTGGGGAATATTTGGTGACTGTTCTATGCTGTGTGGGGAATAGTTGGTGACTGTTCTGTGCTGTGTGGGGAATAGTTGGTGACTGTTCTATGCTGTGTGGGGAATAGTTGGTGACTGTTCTATGCTGTGTGGGGAATAGTTGGTGACTGTTCTATGCTGTGTGGGGAATAGTTGGTGACTGTTCTATGCTGTGTGGAGAATCGTTGCTGACTGTTCTATGCTGTGTGGAGAATCGTTGCTGACTGTTCTATGCTGTGTGGAGAATCGTTGCTGACTGTTCTATGCTGTGTGGAGAATCGTTGCAGACTGTTCTATGCTGTGTGGAGAATCGTTGCAGACTGTTCTATGCTGTGTGGAGAATCGTTGCTGTCTGTTCTATACTGTGTGAAGAATCGTTGCTGACTATTCTATGCTGTGAGGACAATCGTTGGTGACTGTTCTATGCTGTGTGGAGAATAGTTGCTGACTGTTCTATGCTGTGTGGAGAATCGTTGCTGACTGTTCTATGCTGTGTGGAGAATCGTTGCTGACTGTTCTATGCTGTGTGGAGAATCGTTGGTGACTGTTCTATGCTGTGTGGAGAATCGTTGGTGACTGTTCTATGCTGTGTGGAGAATCGTTGCTGACTGTTCTATGCTGTGTGGAGAATAGTTGCTGTCTGTTCTATGCTGTGTGGAGAATCGTTGGTGACTGTTCTATGCTGTGTGGAGAATCGTTGGTGACTGTTCTATGCTGTGTGCAGAATCGTTGCTGACTGTTCTATGCTGTGTGGAGAATAGTTGCTGACTGTTCTATGCTGTGTGGAGAATCGTTGGTGACTGTTCTATGCTGTGTGGAGAATCGTTGGTGACTGTTCTATGCTGTGTGGGGAATAGTTGGTGACTGTTCTATGCTGTGTGGAGAATCGTTGCTGACTGTTCTATGCTGTGTGGAGAATCGTTGGTGACTGTTCTATGCTGTGTGGAGAATCGTTGCTGACTGTTCTATGCTGTGTGGAGAATCGTTGCTGACTGTTCTATGCTGTGTGGAGAATCGTTGCTGACTGTTCATGCTGTGTGGAGAATCGTTGCTGACTGTTCTATGCTGTGTGATATTCGTTGCTGACTGTTCTGTGTTGTGTGGAAAATTGTTGCTGACTGTTCTGTGTTGTGTGGAAAATCGTTGCAGACTGTTCTATGCTGTGTTAAGAATCGTTGCTGACTGTTCTATGCTGTGTGGAGAATCGTTGCTGACTGTTCTATGCTGTGTGGAGAATCGTTGCTGACTGTTCTATGCTGTGTGGAGAATCGTTGCTGACTGTTCTATGCTGTGTGGAGAATCGTTGCTGTCTGTTCTATGCTGTGTGGAGAATCGTTGCTGACTGTTCTATGCTGTGTGGAGAATCGTTGCTGACTGTTCTATGTTATGTGGAGAATCGTTGCTGTCTATTCTTTTCAATCGTTGCTGACTGTTCATGCTGTGTGGAGAATAGTTGCTGTCTGTTCTATGCTGCGAGGAGAATCGTTGTTGAATGTTCTATGCTGTGTGGAGAATAGTTGCTGTCTGTTCTATGCTGTGTGGAGAATCGTTGGTGACTGTTCTATGTTATGTGGAGAATCGTTGCTGTCTATTCTTTTCAATCGTTGCTGACTGTTCATGCTGTGCGGAGAATAGTTGCTGTCTGTTCTATGCTGTGAGGAGAATCGTTGCTGACTGTTCTATGCTGTGTGGAGAATAGTTGGTGACTGTTCTGTGTTGTGTGGAAAATCGTTGCTGTCTGTTCTATGCTGTGTGGAGAATAGTTGCTGACTGTTCTATGCTGTGTGGAGAATCGTTGCTGACTGTTCTATGCTGTGTGGAGAATCGTTGTTGTCTGTTCTATGCTTTGTGGAGAATCGTTGCTGACTGTTCTGTGCTGTGTGTTCTATGCTGTGTGGAGAATCGTTGTTGTCTGTTCTATGCTGTGCAAACAATCGCTGCTGATTGTTCTATGTTATGAGGAGAATCGTTGCTGAATGTCCTATGCTTTGTGGAGAATCGTTGCTGACTGTTCTATGTTGTGTGGAGAATAGTTAATGTCTGTTCTATACAATCCTTGCTCACTGTTCTATGCTGTGTGGAGAATAGTTACTGTCTGTTCTATACAATCCTTGCTCACTGTTCTATGCTGTGTGGAGAATAGTTACTGTCAGTTCTATACAATCCTTGCTGACTGTTCTATGCTGTGACGAGAATAGTCGATGTCTGTTCTTAAAAATCGTTGCTGACTGTTCATGCTGTGTGGAGATTCGTTGCTGTCTATTCTATACAATCGTTGCTGACTGTTCTACGCTGTGTGGAGAATAGTCGCTGTCTGTTCTTTAAAATGGTTGCTGACTGTTCATGCTGTGTGGAATGAACCGTTCCAGATCGTTGTGTGTTATGTGTAAAAAATCGTTGCCGACTTTTAGGTGTTGGTGCGGGGTAGGTGCGTCCATCTTTTCGTCCACGCCTGGCTTCCATTGAACCTCAGTTTTATTTCCCACCAGTGTGGGGTGATGAGGTGAGCCTGGTCTTACACAGTCTTTCAGTTTTCCTTGCCTGCACTTGCTTTTGTTTCTGCCACTTTCTGTGTGTGTGTGTGTGTCGCGCGCGGGTGTGCTGTGCCCAGTGTGGTGTGAGACTTCTTTCTTTCTGTCTTTCTCACGTTGTTTCTGTTGCTTGCGGGCTTCCTTCAGCCGTGGAATTTAGTTGAGCCGGCATGGCATGAGTAAGGTTTATGTAGACTGGATGGGGGGTGCTGGATTGAAATCATCTTCATCTCTTCCTCCTCCACTTCCGTCTTCTTCTTCTTCTTCTTCTTCTTCTACTTCTTCTTCTACTTCTACTTTTTCTTCTTCTACTAGTTCTTCTTCTACTTCTTCTGCTTCTTTTCACTTCTACTTCTTCTTCTTCTTCTACTTTTTCTTCTTCTACTAGTTCTTCTTCTACTTCTTCTGCTTCTTTTCACTTCTACTTCTTCTTCTTCTTCTTCTACTTTTTCTTCTTCTACTAGTTCTTCTTCTACTTCTGCTTCTTTTCACTTCTTCTTCTTCTACTACTTCCTCTACTTCTTCTACTTCTACTTTTTCTTCTTCTACTAGTTCTTCTTCTACTTCTGCTTCTCCACTTCTTCTTCTACTTCTTCTTTTCACTTCTTCTTCTACTACTTCTTCTACTTCTTCTTTTCACTTCTTCTTCTACTTCTTCTTCTTCTACCTCTATGTCTTCTTTTCACTTCTTCTTCTTCTGGTTCTTCACTTCTTCTTCTACTACTTCACAATACACTACACAAACTTTATTGTCTATACTTTGTTACAGAGATTTTCTTTTTGGCAGCAGCACATGTCCAACATAAGAAGAAAACAACAAACAAATAAAATGAATAGAAAATAAATAAAAAAATAAAAAGATAAATTACATGGCACCAAATGGAAATAGCTATATACAAATATACAGATTACTGAAATTTACGTGCCTCTCCCATTTCAGTCAGCCAAGCAGCATTGCACATCTTCACACCACACACACACACACACACACACACACACACACACACACACACACCACGCGCAAACATACGTACACATACACTCTCTCTCTCTCTTCCTCTCTCTCTCTTTCTGTCTCTCTCTTCACAAAGTATACAACTACAAAGATCATAGTTCACTTAAAAATCAAATATCACCAGAGTAAGACAAGAATTAAACCAAAAAGCAGCACTTCCATAGTTCACACACACACAAAAAAAGGCCTCACAGAAGAACAACTTTCATTCCATCATACTAACCAAGAAAAATACAAATAGAAGTCAGACACTGTGCTCGCCAACAGGCTCCGATAGAGTCGCTCCCCTCATACTTCTTCTTCTACTTCTTCTTCTACTTCTGCTTCTTCATTTCTTCTTCTTCTTCTACTTCTACTTCTTCTTCTTTTCACTTCTTCTTCTACATCTGCTTCTTCTTCTTCTTCTTCTTCCATTTCTTCTTCTACTTCCACTTCATCTTCTTCTACTTCTTCTTCTTTTCACTTCTTCTTTTTCTTCTTCTACTTCCACTTCTTCTTCTTCTACTTCTTCTTCGTCTGCTTCTTCACTTCTACTTCTTCTTCCACTTCTTCTTCTACTTCTTCTACTACTTCTTCTTCTTCTTCTTTTGCTTCTTCACTTCTTCTACTTCTTCTTCTACTTCTTCTACCACTTC
>NC_134897.1:13889532-13904532 GCF_041734735.1 Babylonia areolata | reverse complement strand
AAAAATTTTTTGTGCCTATCCCAGAGGTGCAATATTGTTTTAAACAAGATGACTGGAAAGATCTGAATTTTTTCTATTTTTATGCTAAATTTGGTGTCAACTGACAAAGTATTTGCAGAGAAAATGTCAATGTTAAAGTTTACCACGGACACACAGACACACAGACACACACACACACACACACACACACACACACACACACACACAGCCAACCGAACATCGGGTTAAAACATAGACTCACTTTGTTTACAAAAGTGAGTCCAAAATGTCAGATGCGAAACAGAATGAATTTGAATGTAAAACATGGAATGTACATTCTCTGTCTCTCTTTCTCTCCCTGTCTCTCCCATTGTCTCTCTCTGTCTCTCTCTTGTGTCAGTGTCAGTGTCAGTGTCAATCTCTCTCTTGTTTTTATTATTTTTCCCTGTGGGACAAGGGTTGACATTATCGATGGTAACAGCTGAAGACGGGGAGTGTGTTTTTCATGGTACTGTAACAGATGCTCAGCACTCAACCATTATTTTGTTTTTTTGTGAGCGGGAGTTTACTAGAGGTGTATTTTACGGCAGTTTGAATGTATGTATGTGACTGAAACAGGAACCGGAAAAGGTGGTGTGTTTTTGTGTGTATGGGTGCGTGCGTATTTGTTTCTGTGTGTGTGTGTGTGTGTGTGTGTGTGTGCGCGTACGTGAATGTGTGTGTGTACTTGCGTGTGTGTGTGTGTGTGTGAGAGAGAGAGATAGAGAAAGAGAGTGAGTGAGTGTGTGTGTTTGTGTGTGTGTAAGTGTGTGTGTGTGTGTGTGTGTGTGTGAGAGAGAGAGAGAGAGAGAGAGAGAGAGAGAGAGAGAGAGAGAGAGAGCTTTCGACCAAGGCAGCAAAAGGCGAACCAGAATGTCAACGATAAAAGTTTTCCGCCATTCCGTGCTTTGAATCAAGACCTAAGAGACGGAGTGCAGAGCGGGGTGCAGAAAGGACATCACTCCCTCAATGACTTTCCCCCTCAGATTAAAAAGAAACGTAGAACAACTGGAAAGTGATGGCTCGCGGTGAGGATATTTCTCAAAGTTTATTTTTCTATTTTGTTTTGGAGTTTTTATTTAGTTCATTTATTTATCTAGTTATTTTGGGTTGTTTTTTTTTGTAAGGGATTTCCGGGTGAAGCATAAGGCGACATGTTCCGGTTGACCTGTTTCCAACGGGCCACAACTCTCTGTGACCATTCCCAGGGGAACTGCTCTTAGCAGACCCCGGCAGTAGACAACGGGATTATTGATTGTGTTTCTTCCGCTAGTTGAGAGAGAGAGAGACAGGGGGGGAGGTGCGGGGGGGGCAGAGAGGGGGAGATGGAGGGATAGAGAGAGAGGGGAGAGAGAGAGGGAGGGAGGGAGAGAGAGAGAGAGAGGAGGGAGAGAGAGGGGGAGAGATAAGATAAGATAAGAATAACTTTATTATCTCCAACTGGAGAAATTTGGTAGGGAGAGAGAGAGAGAGGGAGGGAGAGATAGGAGCAAGTGAGGGAGAGAGAGAGAAGGGAGGGAGAGGGGGAGGGAGGGAGACAGAGAGAGAGAGAAAGAGGAAGGGAGAGATAGGAGCAAGTGAGGGATGGTGAGGGAGAGAGAGGGAGGGTGTGAAAAGGGGAGAAATAGGAGAGAGAATAGGAGAGCGGGTGAAGAGAGAGAGGGGGGGGAGCGGGGGACGGGAGAGCCGAGAGATGGGGAGAGTGAGAGAGAATGGGAAAAGGCAGGTTTGGGGGGGGAGCGGTGGGAACAGGGAGAGAGAGAGAGAGAGAGAGAGAGAGAGAGACGACAGTTGGAGGCAGATGTAATGATGCTGTCAGTGTTTTTGTAACATTTTCATCGTGACTGCCGGCAAGCCCCTGTGTTGAAAGGTCCGGCTGATTGCTCCGACAGCTCTCGTGCCGTGTGGCGGCCTAAAGAAATTGCCGGCCATTTTCATCAGGAGGTGGGGGGGAAGGGAGACTCGATCCCCCCCCCCCCATTACCCCTTCCCCCCTTACCCCACTGCACCCCTCCTCCTGTTCTGTCTTTGGCGTGTTGAGGTTTGATGCTGTCCAATCCAGATTCCTCCCCATGCCCCCCCCCCCATGCCCCCCCCTATTCTTTAATTAACGAATCTCTGCTCGGTGAAAGGACCGAGGGCTTGTTTACCACATCTTGTTGTCCTCCAGCACGAACAATTTGGCGCAGTTTAGGGGAAGCTGCTTTTTCTGCTTTTTCAACAGCGATGTTCAATATTATGAAAGATTTGACGTAGTTAGGGGAAGTTGCTTTTTTAACAGCGGTGTTCAATATTATGAAAGATTTGATGTAGTTAAGAGAAGCTGCTTTTTTACCAGCGGTGTCCAATATTATGAAAGATTTGTCGTAGTTAGGAGAGGCTGCTTTTTTAACAGCGGTGTTCAATATCATGAAAGATTTGACGTAGTTAGGGGAAGCTGCTTTTTTAACAGTGGTGTTCAATATCATGAAAGATTTGACGTAGTTAGGGGAAGCTGCTTTTTTAACAGTGGTGTTCAATATCATGAAAGATTTGACGTAGTTAGGAGAGGCTGCTTTTTTAACAGCGGTGTTCAATATCATGAAAGATTTGACGTAGTTAGGGGAAGCTGCTTTTTTAACAGTGGTGTTCAATATCATGAAAGATTTGACGTAGTTAGGGGAAGCTGCTTTTTTTAACAGTGGTGTTCAATATCATGAAAGATTTGACGTAGTTAGGAAAGGCTGCTTTTTTTTAACAGCGGTGTTCAATATCATGAAAGATTTGACGTAGTTAGGGGAAGCTGCTTTTTTAAAAGCGGTGTTCAATATTATGAAAGATTTGACGTAGTTAGGGAAGATGCTTTTTTTAACAGCGTTGTTCAATATCATGAAAGATTTGATGTAGTTAGGGGAAGCTGCTTTTTTAACAGCGGTGTTCAGTATCATGAAATATTTGACGTGGTTAGAGGAAGCTGCTTTTTAACAGCGGTGTTCAATATTATGAAAGATTTGACGTAGGAGAAACTGCTTTTTTAACAGTGTTGTTCAATATCATGAAAGATTTGACGTAGTTTGGGCAAGCTGCTTTTTTAACAGCGGTGTTCAGTATCATGAAATATTTGACGTGGTTAGAGGAAGCTGCTTTTTTTTTTTTTTTTTTTTTTACAGCGGTGTTCAATATTATGAAAGATTTGACGTAGTTAGGGGAAGCTGCTTTTTAACGGAGATGTTCAATATTATGAAAGATTTGACGTAGTTAGGGGAAGCTGCTTTTTAACGGAGATGTTCAATATTACGACAGATCTGACGTAGTTAGGGGAGACGGGTTTGTTTGTTTTTTATTTCAAGTCACGGCCGGGTTGCACGAGCCGATCTTTGCTGCGCTAAGTTTGCTTAAAGTTAAGAGCCTTCCTAAGTATATGGATTTATCGTGGAGTTTGTGTGTATGATAAGTCAGTCGTGTGCAGCTATGACCATGAAAACAGCAGAGGAGGTAACTGCTGTCCCGACTATCTGGGGTAGAATTTGGTTATGGTGGAGAGTGTCTTGCCCAAGTTACATCCCCACTTTCTCGGCCAAGAGGGTTTTCGGACAGTCGGCGTTGGGATGGTTCTCAAAAACCAACTAGCCCCCAAGGCTGCAGTACTAAGAGCCAGATTAATTTTGCCTCCTAGTTTGAGAGTCATAGTCCTTCACAAAAGACTAAGCCGTAAATGATTTCCTATTGCAATGGAGAAAACATTGATAATACAGCTCTTACTCTGCTGTTGGCCCAACTGTAAATTTATGTCAGTCTGTGATATAAGTGGAGTGTTGGCTTCTATGTGGAGTTAGGAACGGTCTCAACGCTGACGCTCATGCAGTGTGTGTTCAACGTGAAGGATTTTACGCGGTTTAGGACAGTCGCTTTTTTTTTGCTTTTTTTTTTGTTTTGAAAAATCATTTAGGAGAGCTGCTTTTTTTGACACCACCAGGGAGAACTGTGTTGTTGAACGCTGGTGTGTATATGTATTTGGGGGTGGTGGGGTGGGGGTGGGGGTGGGGTGTTGTAAATCCGAATATACTTACAAAGTAATTAAAACAAACGGTGCAAAGCCATTCGAATCACCAACAGCTTGAAACCAACTGATAAAAACACATGTTGGCCGCATTTTTAAACCGAAAAGAGCATAGGTTTCTGACGGACCTGGATTTATGACTACTGCCATCTTTTGTATCGTGATGTGTTGCTTTTTTTTTGTTGTTTTTTTTGTTTTGTTTTAGGTCACAACAGATTTTTTGGTGGCTACAATGCCACTGTTTCCTGTCAGCAGCTGTATCAGTTTTACCATGATCCCTTGAATGTTCTGTCTTAAAAGCTTCTGGGGTTTAGATGTTTGGACGAAGAGAGGATGGATGTACGCTCGTGTGCAAGTTCCGCGCGGTGTGTGTGTGTGTGTGTGTGTGTGTGTGTGTGTGTGTGTGTGTGTGTGTGTGTGTGTGTGTGTGTTCGTGCGTGCATACATTAATCGATTGTGCGTGCGTGTAACACGTCCGCGTTCGCATGCGTCCACTTGTCGTGTGCGTTTATAATTTGTGTGAAGAACTACGTGTCTGTTTGGGGCATTCCTGAAATAGCGGCTTGTGTATTGTATATGGCGGTACATGGTCAGGGGGGCAGGTCCTTTAGATCTGCACGGGTAGAGGGACGTCCCCGTCCTCCACGAACCCTCCTGTCATGGGGAAAGTGTTCCTACTGCCTTGTGGGTAGACATATGGAAAGCCCCTCCCACACCTAAATCCGGTGTCGGGCCCCTACGATGTTTTGGTGAAGAACCTCATCACCATTCCGGCAACTCCTGCAGTTCAGTCGTGGTCAGGGCGTGTCTTCCTGTGTGTCCCTCCTGGCTACAGGGCTGGGGATAGAGGGGGTCATGATGCTGTGTGTCCCTCCTGGCTACAGAGAGGAGGGGTCATGGTGCTGTGTGTCCCTCCTGGCTACAGAGAGAGGAGGGGTCATGGTGCTGTGTGTCCCTCCTGGCTACATAGAGGAGGGGTCATGGTGCTGTGTGTCCCTCCTGGCTACAGAGAGGGGGTCATGGTGCTGTGTGTCCCTCCTGGCTACAGGGCTGGGGATAGAGGGGGTCATGATGCTGTGTGTCCCTCCTGGCTACAGGGCTGGGGATAGAGGGGGTCATGGTGCTGTGTGTCCCTCCTGGCTACAGGGCTGGGGATAGAGGGGGTCATGATGCTGTGTGTCCCTCCTGGCTACAGGGCTGGGGATAGAGGGGGTCATGGTGCTGTGTGTCCCTCCTGGCTACAGGGCTGGGGATAGAGGGGGTCATGATGCTGTGTGTCCCTCCTGGCTACAGAGAGAGGGTCATGATGCTGTGTGTCCCTCCTGGCTACAGAGAGAGGGGGTCATAGTGCTGTGTGTCCCTCCTGGTTACAGAGAGGGGGTCATGGTGCTGTGTGTCCCACCTGGCTACAGAGAGGAGGGGTCATGGTGCTGTGTGTCCCACCTGGCTACAGAGAGAGGGGGTCATGGTGCTGTGTGTCCCTCCTGGCTACAGAGAGGGGGTCATGGTGCTGTGTGTCCCTCCTGGCTACAGAGAGGGGGTCATGGTGCTGTGTGTCCCTCCTGGCTACAGAGAGGGGCTCATGGTGCTGTGTGTCCCTCCTGGCTACAGAGAGAGAGTCATGATGCTGTGTGTCCCTCCTGGCTACAGAGAGAGGGGGCCATAGTGCTATGTGTCCCTCCTGGCTACAGAGAGGTCATGGTGCTGTGTGTCCCCTGGCTACAGAGAGAGGGGGTCATGGTGCTGTGTGACCCTCCTGGCTACAGAGAGAGGGGGTCATAGTGCTATGTGTCCCTCCTGGCTACAGAGAGGTCATGGTGCTGTGTGTCCCACCTGGCTACAGAGAGGAGGGGTCATAGTGCTGTGTGTCCCTCCTGGCTACAGAGAGGGGGTCATGGTGCTGTGTGTCCCTCCTGGCTACAGAGAGAGGGGGTCATGGTGCTGTGTGTCCCTCCTGGCTACAGAGAGAGGGGGTCATGGTGCTGTGTGTCCCTCCTGGCTACAGAGAGGTCATGGTGCTGTGTGTCCCTCCTGGCTACAGAGAGGGGGTCATGGTGCTGTGTGTCCCTCCTGGCTACAGAGAGGGGGTCATGGTGCTGTGTGTCCCTCCTGGCTACAGAGAGAGGGGGTCATGGTGCTGTGTGTCCCTCTTGGCTACAGAGAGGTCATGGTGCTGTGTGTCCCTCTTGGCTACAGAGAGGTCATGGTGCTGTGTGTCCCTCCTGGCTACAGAGAGGTCATGGTGCTGTGTGTCCCACCTGGCTACAGAGAGGAGGGGTCATAGTGCTGTGTGTCCCTCCTGGCTACAGAGAGGGGGTCATGGTGCTGTGTGTCCCTCCTGGCTACAGAGAGAGGGGGTCATGGTGCTGTGTGTCCCTCCTGGCTACAGAGAGAGGGGGTCATGGTGCTGTGTGTCCCTCCTGGCTACAGAGAGGTCATGGTGCTGTGTGTCCCTCCTGGCTACAGAGAGGGGGTCATGGTGCTGTGTGTCCCTCCTGGCTACAGAGAGGGGGTCATGGTGCTGTGTGTCCCTCCTGGCTACAGAGAGAGGGGGTCATGGTGCTGTGTGTCCCTCTTGGCTACAGAGAGGTCATGGTGCTGTGTGTCCCTCTTGGCTACAGAGAGGTCATGGTGCTGTGTGTCCCTCCTGGCTACAGAGAGGTCATGGTGCTGTGTGTCCCTCTTGGCTACAGAGAGGTCATGGTGCTGTGTGTCCCTCCTGGCTACAGAGAGGAGGGGTCATGGTGCTGTGTGTCCCTCCTGGCTACAGAGAGAGGGGGTCATGGTGCTGTGTGTCCCTCCTGGCTACAGAGAGAGGGAGTCATGGTGCTGTGTGTCCCTCCTGGCTACAGAGAGAGGGGGTCATGGTGCTGTGTGTCCCCCCTGGCTACAGAGAGAGGGGGTCATGGTGCTGTGTGTCCCTCCTGGCTACAGAGAGAGGGGGTCATGGTGCTGTGTGTCCCTCCTGGCTACAGAGAGAGGGGGTCATGGTGCTGTGTGTCCCCCCTGGCTACAGAGAGAGGGGGTCATGGTGCTGTGTTTCCCTCCTGGCTACAGAGAGGGGGTCATAGTGCTGTGTGTTTCTCTTGGCTACAGAGAGGGGGTCATGGTGCTGTGTGTCCCTCCTGGCTACAGAGAGGGGGTCATGGTGCTGTGTGTCCCTCCTGGCTACAGAGAGGGGGTCATGGTGCTCGGGCAACCAGTGACTTCCCTTCACCCTTTTTTCGCCGTTGGGTTAAGTGACCCCATTCTTATCTTTCTCTCCTTTTCCAAGTCCTGGAGCCAGGTAGCATGAGGCGATCTTTGCCTATAGTTAAGAACGTTCATATAATTATATATATATGGAATTACCGTGGAGTTAGGAGCGGTTCTAGCTCTAAAGCAAACTTAGCGCTTCTAAGTTCGCTTATGGAACCGACCCCTGGGGCGATGGGCGAGTGGCAACAGCGGCATGTTCGACGACCAGGGCTGGATGGTCGATCTTTGGTAGGGCTGGATGGTCGCTCTTTGGTAGGGCTGGATGGTAGAGCTGGATGGTCGCTCTTTGGCAGGGCTGGATGGTCGTTCTTTGGCAGGGCTGGATGGTAGGGCTGGATGGCAGGGCTGGATGGTCGTTCTTTGGCAGGGCTGGATGGCAGGGCTGGATGGTCTTTCTTTGGCAGGGCTGAATGGCAGGGCTGGATGGTAAGGCTGGATGGCAGGGCTGGATGGTAAGGCTGGATGGCAGGACTGGATGGTAGGGCTGGATGGTAAGGCTGGATGGCAGGGCTGGATGGTCGTTCTTTGGCAGGGCTGAATGGTAGGGCTGGATGGCAGGGCTGGATGGTAGGGCTGGATGGTCGTTCTTTGGTAGGGCTGGATGGTCGTTCTTTGGTAGGGCTGGATGGTAGGCCTGGATGGCCGTTCTTTGTTCACTGAAGGCAGGGGCAGGGCGTGGCGGCATTTGGCGACAGAGCAGCCTTCACCGCTCCCCTGTCTGGAAGGGTCCAGAAAAGGTGACCCAAAGAAAGCTTGCCCCATCTCACCATGTCAGCACACTGCAGCCTGAATGGGCGGCTACAATCGCGGTCAAAACGTCAAGGAAACATCTGCGTAGAAAACGTAAAGATCGGAGCGCACTTTAACTCACTCAGTACGGTCAGTCCTCTCTTCTCCTCTACACAGACCCCTCGGATGTCCAGTGGGTGTCTCAATGATCCAACCTTTAGCTTCCGTCGTCAGAATTGTGGTATTCTTTGTCAACATTCACCTCTTCAGTATAAGAGCCTTCCGCTTGCAATATTTTGATGATGGTAATTGGGGTGAAAAGCTGTTAACGTCGTCTCTTTCGCCGTTCGTACGGAAAGAGTTAATTAAATGTTGGAGTCTGGAACAATGGGATACTGAAGGACAACAAGCTTTGTGACAGACCCTAACCTCGAGCAGCACTCGTTGGTCGCGAGCTCCACAGGCACAACATGGAGGTTGCCATCCTCAGCGAAAGATGCCTGGCAGACACTGGGGAGATCATCAAGGCTGAAGCTGGCTACACTGCCGTTAATTTTGTTCGTTCGGGAAAGACTCTGGATTAGCACAGGAAAGCAGGGAATGGCTTTGCCGTCCGCACCACACTCTCGTCAAGAACCTGAAAGTCCCTCTCTCTCTCTGAAGGAATCAACGACTGCATGATGGTGATGAGGCTGCCGCTGTAAGGGAGGACGCACTGGACACCTCGTCAGAACGTATGCTCCCACCATGACCTACTCCCCAAGAGCAGAAAGAACTGTTCTAACCAGATCCTTGCTACGTTTCACTCCCAATAGATGACAAGCTGTTGCTACCGAGGGTACACATAGAGCTTCGTAGCACACCACAGTTGGCAGGTGGGGCATGGAACGCCAACAGGCAGGGCAGTGCTGATAACTTTATAGCTTCACCTTCTGTCACCCCCACCTCCGCCATCACTGCTTCCACCACCGAGAGGTGCAGTGGAGGAGGAGGATACGAGTGCTTGAACTGTGTGCCGAGTTTCACACGTGCTGGTGGCGCGTGCGGAAGAGATTCTCGTGCATTTCATGCCGCGCCCAGAGGCGTTGAAAGGAGGACGGTTCCCAAAGACGTATTACTTCCGATCTCTCGGTTTGGCTCGGAAGAAATAAGGGGATTTTTTTTTTCTTAATATGAGGCACGTTCAAAGTGATCATGTCTTCAGACGCGTGTGAAGGCCATGAAAATGATATGTGTGAAGGAGGGGGTGGGGGTGGGGGGGGGGGGAAGGATGAGGGATATAATGAGAGAGAGAGAGATATATGGACAGGAATGTTATTCAGATGTACCAGGGAGGGGAAAGAGACAGAGATGCAGAGAGATAAACGCACACAGAGAGGGAGAGACAGAGAGAAGAAGACGAAGAAGGAGGAGGAGGAGGAGGAGAAGAACTGTTAATCATAACTGTGGACGTATATAATTATCTCTTCTGGGAATAAACGGATGTAGGACTGCATGCCTTTGGGAACATACAGCTGTGAAAATAAACATATTCAAAGAAGTTCAAATCCCGATCAAGCGAATCTGTGGCCTTATATGGCACACAGAACAGGCCCCCAAATACCCCCCCGCCACCTTCCCCCCCCCCCTCCTCCCCACCCCCTCTCCCCCATTGAGAATGTACCCCGGTCCGGAAGAAGGCGCCTCGCACTTAAGGAGACAAGTTGAACCTGCCAAACCGAAGCATCACACACACACACACACACACACACACACGCACGCACGCACGCACACACACACACACACACACACACACACACACACACACACACACCAGATAAGCATGTCATTAGACGCCTGGGTGCCTCTCGTTTCTGAGCACTTTGATGTCGGGGGGGGGGGGGGGGGGGGGAGAGCAAAAAAAATCCGCGCGTGCCAGTCGACCTCACCTCCTGATGAACTGGGCGCGATCATGGTGATCATGCCTTGAAAATATCTTCCCGTTTCTGTGAGAAATTTCCAGTTTTCTGTTGCTGTCTTCGTTTCTTAGTTTGCCTGCTTCATCCATTCAGTCCCTTCAGCGCATACAAAACTCTGCTACCCGACTCGTCTTCAGAAAGAAAAGATCTGAGCACATCACTCCTCTTTCGCAACATCTCCATTGGCTCCCTGTCTCACACAGAGTAAAGTATAAGATCAGCACTCTATGTTATAAAATGTATTCACAAATCTGCCCCTTCCTATCTCTGTGGCTGCCTTCACCTCTACACTCCATCTCGCTCTCTACGATCGGCTTCGGATCCACTCTGTTTACGCATACCCAGATTCAAACACTCCACTGTTGGCTGCCGTTCTTTCTCTGTCTCTGGAGCTTGCAACTGGAATGAACTTCCTCTTTCGCTTCGTCAGGTCTCCGCACTCAGCTCTTTCAAGTCTGGCCTTAAAACACATCTCTTCCCAAGATGGTCTCCCTTCCCTGCCTCTTCCTTGTCTTCAGTTTCTTCAGTTTTAGAGTTGTGCATGCGTGTGAATGAAAGGTGCGAAAGCGCTTTGATTTGTCTCTGCACAAGATTCAGCGCTATATGAACATCATCATTATTATCATTATTATTATTAAAAACTTTTTCCTTTTATTTTGGTGAAACTGCAGAGATGGCTACCAACACAGAACAATGAAACACACACATTCACGCGCGCACGCACGCGCGCGCACACACACAGAGACACACACGCGCGCGCGGTTGCGCGCACGCACGCATGTAAATTTAAAACTTTTTCTTTTCAGTTGGGTTAAGCTACACAGAGAGATACCAACACAGGACCATGAAGCACACACACACAGACGCGCGCGCACGCGCGCGCGCACACACACACACACACGCACGCACGCATGCACGCACACACGCACACATGCAAGCACGCACACACGCGCACGCGTACACACACACACATACACATGCACGCGCGCGCATGCACACACGCGCGCGCGCACACACACACGCACGCACACACACACACACACACACACACGCGCGCGCGCGCGCACGCATCGTCTAATATCACTGATAGTGAAAAGACGCTAAACTAAAGAACGAACACACACACACACACACACACACACACACACACACGCACGCACGCACGCACACACACACGCACAAACACACACACACACACACACAGGCGCACAAGATTCAACCATCCAGAATATTTAATCCTTTGACCTCTGTCGGGGTCACAATGGCCCCAACCCCACAATATGAACAACTTCCAGAACGACCCCCACCCCACATGCACACAGCTACCCCAACGACCCCCAATACACATCGACCTTCAGAGCTATCGCTACAGTTGGGCCCACAGCAAAGTGAGGGCTGTGTTGTCAATGGTTTCTCCACTGCAATGAGAAGTCATTTACAGCTTTAGTCTTTTGTGAAGGACTATGACTCTCAAACAAGGACTGCACTGGCTCTTAGTGCTGCAGCCTTAGGGGCTAGTAGGCCTTTGGGAACCATCCCCAACGCCGACTGTCCCAAAAAAACCCTCTTGGCCGAGAGAGTGGGGATGTAACTTGGGCAAGACACTCTCCACTATAATCGAATTCTAGCCCAGATAGTCAGGACAGCAGAGACACCTCCTTCACTGTAATGGTGGTCATAGTTTTATGGACATGGCTGATTATCATTCATTTTCCATCAAAATCGGGACATGAACAGCAATAGAACAAAGTGATGAACACCGGATAGATAACCCATCCCATCAGTCACCATCAACGTGTATTTTGTCCCACTTTTGATGAATGTTACCACTTGCGCGACTCTGACGACGGAAGCTAAAGGTTGGGTCATTCAGACACCCACTGGACATCCGAGGTGTCTGTGTTGACGAGAAGAGAGGACTGGCCGTACTGAGTGAGTTAATGCAACTCTCCTCCCAGTGTCCAACACTCTGCAAACAAATAAATAAAATATGATTTCGGATTCAGTTATTTGGTTGATGATAGCTGATTTCAAAGGCCTGCAATGTCGTGGCGTTTCCTGCTTAAAAAACAAAACAAAAAACACACCAAACAAACAACAACAAAAAAACAACAAAAAAACTCGTCTCTCGTTCACACTCATATTGCAGCTACAAAATAGGTAATTATCGGGAATATCCACACAGACACACACACTCTCCTCCCCACTAGTGTCCAACACTCTGCAAACAAATAAATAAAACATGATTTCGGATTCAGTTATTTGTTTGGTGACAGCTGATTTCAAAGGCCTGCGATGTCGTGGCGTTTCCTGCTTAAAAAAACCAAAACATCGTACCGTATCGTACCGTACCACACGACACACTACACCACATCGTATACGTATCGTATCGTGCCGTATCACACCACACCACACCACATCGTACCGTATCGTACCGTACCGTACCTCACCACAACACACCACGTCGTACCGTATCGTACCGTACCACACCACACCACATCACATCGTACCGTATTGTACCGTACCACACCACACCACATCACATCGTACCGTATCGTACCACACCACACCACATCACATCGTACCGTATTGTACCGTACCACACCACACCACACATACCACATCACATCGTACCGTATCGTTCCAGACCACGCCAAACACCACATCACATCGTAACATAACGTTTCATACTGTACAACACCACACCACACTACATCGTACCGAATCGTACCACACCACACCACATCGTATCGTACCATATCACACCACATCGTACCGTACCACACCACACTACACCACATCGTACCGTATCGTACCACACCACACCACATCGTACCGTATCGTACCACACCACACTACACACCACATCACTTGGTGACATACCGAATCGTACTATACACCACACCCCACCACACCAAACCACCCCACACCACACCCCACCACCCCACACCAAACCACACACAACCCCACCCACCCCACCCCACACTACACCCCACACCACATACCACACCACACCACACCACATACCACACCACACTACACCACACCACACCACACCACATACCACACCACACCCCACCACCCCACACCAAACCACATACAACCTCACCCACCCCACCCCACACTTCACCACACCACACCACACCACACCACATACCACACCACACCACACCACACTACACCACTCCACCCCACACCACTCCATTCCACACCACCCCACCCCACCACACCACACCACATACCACACACCACACCACACCTCCCGACGTGACTCTTTCAGGCCCATGCAACCCCCACCCCCACCCCCCCCCTCACGCTCCCCTCCTCCCCTCCTCCCCAACACGTGCCAGCTAGCAAGCAGCCTTTGCACGCGCACGGCCGCTCAGTCGCGCACGGCAGTCGTTCCTTCCTGCCTCCCATTGGCAGCGATCGACAGTCGTGGTAGCCCAGAAACAAAACGAAGACTGTGTGTGCGCTGTGTATAACTTTATCCGCCGCTCTCTCTCCCCACACCATGTCAACGAACGCTGATTACTATACTACTTACTACTAGTTCCCCTTGATTCTATTCCTCTTCCAACAGCTGGCCTCACAGGTCCTCTGGACTTTCCGCGGCGACTGTTTTATTTATTCATTTATCTGCCATATTTCTCGGCTGTTGTTTCTCCCGGTTTAGGCAGGTATTTGTGTGTGTGTGTGTGTGTGTGTGATTTTTTTTTCTCTCCCTCTCTCTTTCTCCGAATTTTGCTTTTTTTTTTTATATGTGTGCCGAATTTCTGACTGTTATTTCGCCGAATTTCGACTTTTTTTTCTTCTCCTCCCTGTGTTCTGGCAGTTTTTCGCCGTTTCTCGATACTGTGAGTTTGTGACTCGGTTTGTGTGTGTGTGTGTGTGTGTGTGTGTGTGTGTCCCATCTGCTGAGTATATTAACAGCAGTGTGGATTTTTATTATTTATTTATTTATTTCGTTATATTTATTATTATTATTATTTTTTTTTTAGCGTCGGTTGTGCAGATGAGGGAGATCGTTGGCTTTGCTCAGTGTGATGTCACGATTAGAGTTGTGTATAATCAAGTTATAGTATTCATGTTGCCTACGTGTCGAAGTGAGGTGTTTGTCCGTGTGGGTATCTGCGAAATTTTTAGTGCTTAGTTGTTTGTTGTTGTTTTTTTTTGCTTATTTTTTTTTGTTTTTCCTGAATTTTGCTTTTGTTTTGTCTTTTCCAAGCTTTGCCTGAGCCAACGTTCATGATTTTCCCATGACGATGCCAGACGTTTAAAACAGATTATAAGGAGAATCATCGAAACGTGATGACGGTGTTGAGGAGTTTTTATGCCTGAAAAGTCATAATTTTGGCAGTTTTGAGATGGGGTTGGTTTTTTGTGTGTGTGTTTTTTTCCCCCTTGTTTCTCTTCAATGTTTTTGACAGTTTTTATTTCCCCCTCAGGAAACGGAGAATTAAACTTAGCTTTCACGCCAAATTCTTGAAAAGGGGATATCTTAGTTCGGAATCGGCGTTAGTGTTTCAAGGAAAACAAATAAGCAAGCAAGCAAAGAAAAAATTTTTGCTTTCCTCTTCCTCCTCCTCTTCTTCTTCTTCTTGTCCTCCTCCTCCTCCTCTTCTTCTTCTTTCTTGTCCTCCTCCTCCTCCTCCTCTTCTTCTTCTTGTCCTCCTCCTCCTCCTCTTCTTCTTCTTCTTGTCCTCCTCCTCCTCTTCTTCTTCTTCTTCTTGCCCTCCTCCTCCTCCTCTTCTTCTTCTTCTTGCCCTCCTCCTCCTCTTCCTTCTTCTTCTTTTTGCCCTCCTCCTCCTCCTTCTTCTTCTTTTTGCCCTCCTCCTCCTCTTCCTTCTTCTTCTTTTTGCCCTCCTCCTCCTCCTCTTCTTCTTCTTCTTGCCCTCCTCCTCCTCCTCTTCTTCTTCTTTTTGCCCTCCTCCTCCTCCTCTTCTTCTTCTTCTTGTCCTCCTCTTCTCCTCTTCTTCTTCTCCTCCTCTTCTCCTT
>NC_134897.1:13882032-13884532 GCF_041734735.1 Babylonia areolata | reverse complement strand
CACGATGAGCGAATCATCCGTGATGAGGGTGGAATCCACGACTTCCACTCGCCACCGCTACGAGGCTAACCACTTGGCCACCGGTGCCGATAAAGGAGATCTACACTACGATGGTGCCTGAAGATTTCGTGATAGTTTTATCAAATGGTACTCGAAGAATTCGAGACACTTTCATTGTGAAGTGATGTGCTTTAGGGGAGCCACCAGTGAATCGTTGCACACAGAAGTGTCGAAAATGGTTTGGAAAAAAAAAATAGTATGAAGCATTTGCGTCTATCAAAATAATTGAAAACATGTTTCATAAGAGGATTTCATCTCTCTCTCTCTCTCTCTCTCTCTCTCTCTCTCTCCCTGTGTATATATATATATATATATATATATATATATATATATATATATTGTGTGTGTGTGTGTGTGTGTGTGTGTGTACGCGCGTGTGTGTGTTTTGAGATATTGTATCGAGCGTATTCCTATCTAAACGTCTTGAGTAATCTGTGATATATAACACGCTGTTTGAAAGTGTTTAAAAAAGAAAAAAAGACAGTGATAATTTTTTTCCTTGAAATACTATACAGGTTTTCTCTTTGGGGGAAATTAAAAAAAAGAAAAAAAGGTGGGAATCCTCCTGACAGCAGAACTTGATAAATACACCGCCTAAACGGAAAGATATTTCCAAGAAAATGTCTGTAATTTACACGAAAGAAGAGGCTGATTCCTAGAAGACCCCATGACTTCATCATTTCTGCTTTGTTTACTTTATAACGTAGACTGACTGACTGAATGAATGAATGAATAAATGAAATTAGTTAGTCAATTAATAATTAGTTTGCTTTGATGGTTGTGAAGAAATATTAGTACAAAAAATGAGGGAAATTGAAAATAGCGTATCGTACACTTAAAAAGAAAAGAAAAAAGAGTTAACGTTGGCAAAGGTTTCCCGTTTCTGTGTGTCTTTGAACTAAAGGCTTTGCTTCCATTTAGGTTCGATTTCGTAACGAAATAAGTTAAGAATTTTAAAATCGATTTCATAACGAAATACGTTAAGTTTTTTTTTTTTTTTTTTGTTTTTGCGTGAGAGGGGCCTGGGGGGTATACTTCGGAACTGAGGGTGAAAGCATTGGGGTCCATAGAGTAACTGTAACAGCTTTCGGTCAGTCAGTTAACCCTTTCACCGCCAGTCAATCTAGAGTACAAAATTTCCTTGTGGTATTATAACACAGAAAAGACAGTGGCTAAGAACAGTTAGGGATTCCCCCCTAGCGATGTATAGAAAATACGGCCTATCCTACCACCGAACATTAAGAGCAGTAAGTTCGTGGATAACAGACCAATGAATGGTCGCCTGTCAGTGACATGGGTCGTCAGTCTACCACGCCTGTGCATAAATGCGAGCTTGGCGGTGAAAGGGTTAACTCCACTGGAGTCATTTTGTGGCGTTGGTGACTGATATCCTGCCTCTTAACTCCCTCCATACGAACGGCGAAAGAGACGACGTTAACAGCGTTTCACCCCAGTTACCATCATCAAAATATTGCAAGCGGAAGGCTGTTATACTGAAGAGGTGAATGTTGACAAAAAAAATGCCACAATTCTGACGACGGAAGCTAAAGGTTGGGTCATTCAGACACCCACTGGACATCCGAGGGGTCTGTGTAGAGGAGAAGAGAGGACTGGCCGTACTGAGTGAGTTAAAGCATTCGTGTTTTTTTAATTTTATTTATTTATTTATTTTTCTTCTAATCTTTCTCTTCTTTCCACTGTGTTGGACTCGTAAGGCATTATTGATAAAGGAGCGATACTGTTTTAGTAAATTTTAGTTGATACTACAAAATTTGAATGAATAAAACTGTAGACTGAGTGAGAGGTCCCTTGAATAAAAACAGCTCAAGAAGATTAAGGACGACAAAAAAATAAATAAATAAAAAAAAAATTAAAAAAAGAGAAAAAAAAGAGAGAGAGATAGACTGTTTTCAGTTTAAAATGCCACGCGTGGTATTTGTGACAGAATCGTAGATCAAGCAAGGAGAGATGGAAGACAGGTTCCTTCCGGCAAAATGTTCTTCGTGAAAAGAGCAAAAGTTGCCGACAGGAACATGTGACTGCATTGATCAGGTAACAGACTACTGCATCAGCCACCCTGTCTGCAGAACAGCACTATGAAACCTTCATCTGTGCAAGAAGAAAAGAAAAGAAACAAAAGCAAACAAACAAACCAAAAAAAAACTACGAACTTTCAAAACACTTCAGGTGTGTCACTCTGGTCTCTCACCCCTATTATTTTTTATGATGATTTTTTTATTTTTTTTTTTTTTTTTTTTTAAAGATTTATGTCTTTCTTTGTCGAGACAGCAGCGCTGCCAGCTGATTGAAAACAACAACAACAACAACAACAACAACAGCAGCAGCAACAACAACAACAACAAAAAATAAGAAAGAAAAAAAAAAAAAAAGAGGAAGAAAACATATTCAAAATCAATCAGTACTTGGTGATGTCAGATTC
>NC_134897.1:13869532-13877032 GCF_041734735.1 Babylonia areolata | reverse complement strand
CTTCTTTTCTTCCCTCTTCTCCTTCTCTTATCTCTTTCTTTCTTCCCTTCTCTTTTCCCCTCCTTTTAATCTCTTATTTCTCTTCTTTCGCTCTCATTCCCTCTTTCACCCTCTCTTCTTTTTCTTATCCACTTCCCTCTTTTTTAAATCTCTTGTATCTATATTTGCTGGGCCTCATGTTCTCTCTGGTCCTCGGGTGGCCATTCCCACTGGTCGGTGCGGGCTGGGGTCGTCGGCGGTGGCGGCGGGCGAGGCTGCCGGGGGGATGGTGGGGGTTCGTCGGGGCTGTCTCTTGGGGTTCTCTCGGTCTAGGGTGGTGGCTGGGGGGGGTGGTCGAGCGCGGTTCGGGGGTTGCGTCGGTTTCGGTGTTTGTGGCTCGTGCGTCTATCGTGTCTAGTTTCATTTTTCGGCTTTCCTCTCTCTCTTTTCTCCTTATTGATTTATTCTCTGTACTTTCCCTTTCATTTTCCTCTGCTCCTCCTACTTTTTCACATTTCCTTCCACTTTTCCGTCACTTTTTGACGCCATTTATCTCGACTCCCCACGTTGTATCTCTTTCTCTATTAATATTCTCTTTCTTTCCCTAGTCCATCTATTTTTTTCCTCCACTATTTATTTTTCCCATATACTTTCTTCACATTCCCTTCATCTTTATTTCCCCCTTCTCTTTTTCTCTTTCTTTCCTCTCTCACTCTTCTCTTCTTCTTTCCCCAATTCTTGCCTGCCTTTCCCTCATTTCTCTCTAGATTCCTCTAGACTTTTCTTTTATATATCCTTCCACTTTCGTCTCTCTATACTCTCTTTTCTACCTCTTTTCCTCTCGCTTTCTTCTCATTCTGCCTCCTATCTTTTGATTTTAAGATATATGTGTTGTACTAGTTACTTTTCTTTCCTCATATTTGTCTATGCTATTTTTGAGTCTGTGTTGTTGGGAAGATGTTTCTTCTAGCATGTCTGTGGTATGATATGACATCAATCATTTCATGTTTCCTATTTGATCATATCCCTCCTCCTCTTGAGCGCGGACATGAGTCAGTTTGATTACAACGAGTTACGTTAGTGCTAGGGGAGAGTTTCTCTCGTGTGTGTCTCTGATTAACTAGTCGAGACAGACTCAGCCACATCGACAGTGACAAGACACTCGATTCGAGGCGATATTCGTGTGAGCTGTCTGTGTGATATATTCCGTTTCGTGGATCTCACACACATGCTGTAGTGAATGTCAGCTGTGTTGTGATGTAGCAGATCTGACAGCGATGTAGTAGTACAGAAATGCGATAGTCGTGAGAGTAGAGTGACGTCCGTTCAAGAACGATGCAGAGAGAGAGAGTAGTTGGAGAGCAGTGGGCGACGGGCAGAGAGATAAGGAGAGTCTACAGACGAAAGAGAAGCGTGTACGGGGACAGAGAGAGAGAGGGAGAGAGAGAGTCGCTCTAGGAGCAACAGCGAGAGAGGTGCAAAACTAGTGTAGAAAGATAGCACAAGTAAAACGGACAGAGAGTCACAGAGAAAACATCACGAAACTCAGAACTCGTTGTGTTAATGTGATTCGTCCACAAGTCCTGTAGACATGTGGAATGCATCTGTGTGTTAGTGCACTGTGTCTCACACACACATCCCACACATTCTCCCTTTCTCACATCACATCGATTTCGCCACAAATTTTACACATTTCTGTGTGCTCATTAGCGATCTGTTACTATTGCTGACAGTGTGTCCATCACGTGACACACACCTTGCAAAATCTCTTTCTCTCTCTGTTTCTTTCGCATTGCGATCTAACAATCAAATACTCTGCAGAAACTGAGAAGAGAGAGCTCAGAGCAATACAGAATCGGAGGAAGATTCGAATCAGCGTAGCACTAGAGTCACAGACCGACTGACTAAGTCATCATATCGGTTGCAGTCTCACTAGGGCCGTGTGACACTTATCTGTGTGTGTTGTGTGTGTGTGTGTGTGTGTGTACTAGTCTGTCTGGTGGTGTGTGTGTGTGTGTGGTGTGTGATGTATCGTGTAGTCTACAAGACAGATAGACACTTAGTGTGTAAGTGTAGTCGTTCTGCGCGTCTACATATGTCCTTGGGGTGAGACGGTGCATGGGGGTCTTCATTAGTCTAGGGACACGACGTTGCTGACCCGAAATAGGAGCGCAATCTTTTGCTGCTCTTTTTCAGATGAACAAACCTGTAAACCGAGCAAACTGAAACTGACAAAATGAAATTGACGATACCTGATACCGTTACAGGTTGAAGGATTAATTTTCTTCGGGATGTATTTTGTTGCTTTGCTCGGAAATGAAACTGTCAGTTAACTGTTTGTTTGTTTATGGGCTTTGCTTTTTTCTTTATTGCTCTCTCTCTCTTCTCTCTGTATATATCTCTCTCATCACTCTCTCTCTCTCTCTCTCTCTCTCTCTCTCTCTCTCTCTCACACACACACACACACACTCTCTCTCTCTCTCTCTCTCTCACATTTGGATGGTCAATTTCGACAATGTATTTTTTATGGTGTGTTTGTATTGATATGATGTGTTTCGATGTTACAGGCTTGAATAATTATTATATGTTTTATATGTATATGGTTATTGTGTTCGTATTGATATGATGTGAGTCGATGTCACATGCTTAAAGAATTATTATATGGATTATGATTATATACTTTGTTTCCTGTGTACTGTCCAACGCCCACCCACCCTCTCCCCGCTAGCCCCCCTTCTCTCTCTCTCTCTCTCTCTCTCTCTCTCTCTCTCTCTCAGTCTGTGTCATTGTGAGTGTGTGAGTGCATACATGCGTGTGTGTTTGTGTGTAGGCTACGTGAGTTCACCCGTTGTCTATACTCTGCCTATCATTTCTGTGGCCATTTGAAATCATTTTTCTCCGTGCCTTTTGAGGACTGGCTGTACAGAAGTATATGGTGTGCTTTTTCACTTCCCTCATTATCTGATAATTATGTTCTTTTTAGCTACTGTTCGTTCTGTGTCTCTCTGTCTCTGCCTGTCTGTCTGTCTGTCTCTCTCTTTGTCTCACACTCTTTGTCTCTCTTTCTGTCGCTGTCTGTCTGTCTCTCTGTTTGTTTGTCTGTTTCTTTGTCTCTCTGGCTGTATGTCTTTCTGTGTCTCTGTCTCTCTCTCTCTCTTAGTCTCTTTCTTTCTCGCTCTCTCTTAGTCTCTATCTCTCCCTCTTAGTCTCTCTCTCCCTCTCAGTCTCTCTCTCTCTGTCTCTCTCTCTTAGTCCCTATCTTTCTCTCTCTTTCTCTCTCTTAGTCTCTCTATCTCTCTCTTAGTCTCTATCTCTCTCTCTCTCTCTCTTTCTCTCTCTCAGTCTCTTAGTCTCTCTCTCTCTCTTAGTCCCTATCTTTCTCTCTCTCTCTCTTTCTCTCTCTTAGTCTCTTAGTCTCTCTCTCTCTCTTAGTCCCTATCTTTCTCTCTCTCTCTCTTTCTCTCTCTTAGTCTCTTAGTCTCTCTCTCTTAGTCCCTTTCTCTCTCTCTCTTTCTCTCTCTTAGTCTTTTAGTCTCTCTCTCTCTCTCTCTTAGTCTCTCTCTCTCTCTCAGTCTCTCTCTCTTAGTCTCTCTCTCTCTCTCTCTCTCTCTCAGTCTCTCTCTCTTAGTCTCTCTCTCTCTCTCTCAGTCTCTCTCTCTTAGTCTCTCTCTCTCTCAGTCCCTGTCTGTCTGTCTCTATCTATCTATCTATCTATTTTATCTATCTATCTATCTATCTGTCTATCTATCTATCTGTCCGTCTGTCTGTCTCTCATTTATCCTGCAGTCAAACGTGGACTGCTGAAGAGGCTCCAAGTACTGGTATTTACAAAAGATTCAGAGACTTGTACCGGCCTCTCTGTATTCTTGGTCCGCTATTTACGGGTATACACCGAGATTGCTTCTGTTGGCCACTCAGATTGTTTGATGAGGGAGAAGGGGGGGGGGGGGGGGTATTCACTGAACTTAGCAGGGAAAGGTATAGGATTACTTTGAAAGCAAAAAAAAAGTCTCTTCATTTCGTCCAAGATATTTCAGGAATGATGTCTGTGTTTTCCGTCATTTACCCCGGTAGCATTTGTTTTCTTTTCTTTTTTTTTTGGTTTGTTTTTTTGTTGTTGTTGTTGAAGAATGCTGATGAGAGTTCCTGTATCGCTACAAAGGGGTTCGGTTATGTAATCTTCGAAGGAAAAAAAACGCTCTCAAAATAGCTGGGGGGAAAAAAAAACACGTGATTTTCATAGGAAAAATGCTCTCAAAATGGAGAAGAGAGAGAGAGAAAAAAAAACACACACACACACACACACACACACGCGCGCGCTCGCACTCCTTAATATTCCAATTTACATATGTGCGCACACATACACACATGCACACACGCATACGCGCGCGCTCACACACACACACACACTCAAACACACACACACACACACACACACACACACACACACACACAGAGTTGTATCTAACCCCCCCCCCCCCACCCTTACCCCCCCCCCCCCCATCCCCTTTTCCGGACCATACCGAGCAGTCAGTTGAACTTGGCCATCAAACCCTTTCAGAAAAAAAAAGTCACGAATCATTAGTCAACAACACACTACAATTTTTTTTTTTTCTTTACAAGAGACACAACAAGACATAATATTTTGCTTTACTTACAAGCCCTCCGATTACGGATGTACAAAGCGGAGACGGGCAGAAACAAACAAAAACAGAGGGTGGATGACTGAAAGGGGGGGGGGGGAGGGGGAGGGGGGAAGGACAAAGAAAGAGAGTGGGTTCGTGGAGTGTGTGTGTGTGTGAGGGTGGGGGGCGGGGGGTGGGGCTGGGGGGGGGGGGCGTGGGGGGGGGGGGGATGAGAGGAGATTCAAGATTCAAGATTCAAAAACTTTATTATTACTCAAGGATAAAGATTTTAGGCATCGCCCAGTCTTCCAATCTGCCCTTGTGACAACAATGACAATAACAACATTAACGATAACGACACAAAAATAATAATTTTATTAACACTGCTACATCTACTGCTACTACAACGAAGAATGATCACCATCATCATCATTAACGTCGTAAAAAGTAATAAAACGAACGCATTCATACATTCATATTCATACACATGCACACACTCTCTCCACCCAACACACACACACACACACACACACACACACACACACACACAAACACACACACATATATATATATACTTATGCACATACAGAGACATGACCGAAGTGAGAAACATATTATAGCGGACATAAAAGAAAACAGAGAAGCACAGCTTTACCACTGCACCTGATATACAAAAGTGATTAATTTGCTGATGCAGATGTTACAGAGGAGAGGAGGGGGGGGGGAGACTAATTACAGGTAAAACAGGTGAGGAAGGACGGACACGCACCTTCTCAACATGCTGGGCAATGACAACCTCCCCCCTGCTTACTCTTTTACTCTCCATTCACCCGGGAGTTCTTTCTTTCTTTCTTTTGCGGTCACTCGTATGCACACGAGTGGGCTTTTACGTGTATGACCGTTTTTACCCCGCCATGTAGGCAGCCATACTCCGTTTTCGGGGGTGTGCATGCTGGGTATGTTCTTGTTTCCGTAACCCACCGAACGCTGACACGGATTACAGGATCTTTAACGTGCGTATTTGATCTTCTGCTTGCATATACACACGAAGGGGGTTCAGGCACTAAGCAGGTCTGCACATATGTTGACCTGGGAGATCGTAAAAATCTCCACCCTTTACCCACCAGGCGCCGTCTCCGTGATTCGAACCCGGGACCCTCAGATTGACAGTCCAACGCTTTAACCACTCGGCTATTGCGCCCGTCACCCGGAGTTCAAAACCCTGCACTGCTGGAAAGAGCCGGCCACGCGTTTGCACAGGATTCATTTCAGCTCTGTGGTGGTCCTCTCTCTTTGTCTCTCCGTTCTGCTGTGTGTGTGTGTGTGTGTGTGTGTGTGTGTGTGTGTGTGTGTGTGTGTGTGTGTGTGTGTGTGTGTGTGTGTGTGTGTGTGTGTGTGTGTGTGTGTGTGTGTGTGTGTGTGTGTGTGTTCTGAAAACGACTTCCACTGACTAGGTGGATATTTGGTGAAGGGGTGGTGGGGGTATTAATTGAAAGACGTTGGGTGTGGATATTTAGTGAAGGTGTGTGTGTGTGTGTGTGTGTGTGGGAAGGAGTGAGGGTGGGGGTTAATTGAAATACGTTGGGTGTGGATATTTAGTGAAGGTGTGTGTGTGTGTGTGGGAAGGAGTGAGGGTGGGGTTTAATTGAAATACGTTGGGTGTGGATATTTAGTGAAGGTGTGTGTGTGTGTGTGTGGGAGGGGGTAGGGGTGGGGGTTAATTGAAAGACGTTGGTTGTGGATATTTGGTGAAGGGGTGGGTGGTGGGGGTATTAATTGAAAGACGTTGGTTGTGGATATTTGGTGAAGGGGTTGTGGGGGTATTAATTGAAAGACGTTGGGTGTGGATATTTAGTGCAGGTGTGTGTGTGTGTGTGGGAAGGAGTGAGGGTGGGGGTTAATTGCCACGCACACCAACGAATAGGTATGAGGGCTCATCGGCGAAGTCAGGTTATAGATAGAGAGTGTTGTGAGAGTGTAGGAGTGTTGAGTAGTGTGGGAGGGGTAGGGGGCGGTGGAAACTTGAAAGCCGATAGGTTGATGGATCTTAGGTGCCGGGGAGGTGGGGAATAACCTAGCCCTCCTATATGGATAGGAACTAAGTTGTAGCCTGGAGTGAGTGGCGTGTGTGAGGGTATGGGGAACCATGCCCGACGATTGGGTGAGGCCAATCGGACGAAGGTTGAGAGATGGCGGGGAGGGGGAAACAAAGCACGCCTAAGAAAGATTCACAAATGAGCCTGCATTGTAGGAGGTTGAAAACATAGCCCTCCTAATTTATATTCACAAAGTATGACGTATAGAGAGAGAGTGAGTTCCTTTTGATTTTTATTTTTACCAATCCCTGCCGAAGGTAGCGGCACAAACTAGCCGTAGATATATTAGATATGATAGAGTATATATATCGTTGTGTATTGTGATTTTTTAACCAATCCCGCCTACTAAGGAATAGCGCAAATTTCCGTTCATTTAGTTGATTTTTACAACCAAGCCCGCCTAATGAATAGGTCACAAAAAGTATCCTTGATAGTATGAGTTTGTTTTACATGCCCCCGAATCCCTCCTCACATATATTCACAAATTATCCATTTACAGGGTGACTACCCAAACCTCCTCACGATGATTCAAACGAAAGGAGTCCGTTTATTGAGTGGTGACAACCAATCCATCTCACAGTATATTCACAAGATGAGCCTATGTTATTATTGTACAACCAATCCCTCCTCACATTAGGTCACAAAATTATCCTGTGATGCGGGGTACCAACCAAGCCCCCCGCACAGCGTTTCAAAAATGGTGCCGTGGTAGGTGGTTGTCAACAAAGCCCGGGCCCCTCACATATATGTCACTATATGAGTCAATGTTATGGTTACACCAAGCCCTCCTCTCATAGATG
>NC_134897.1:13849532-13864532 GCF_041734735.1 Babylonia areolata | reverse complement strand
AGTAACCGTGTACCGTAAAGAAAATGAAAACTTCATTCTCCACTTTTTAGCAGGGACTGGAATTTCCGAACATTTCTCTCATACTCCTGCGAAGAGAAGGAACGGTGACGTCATCGTCATGCCAAAAAAAAACACACACAAAAAAAAACACCCCTTCTTACTCATGGCTGCTTAACTCTTAGAGTTTCCGTTTCAGGTTACTCAAAATGCGTCCACTGCGTTCGGACAAATCCATATACCGCTACACCACCACATTTACTAGGCAAGATGCCTGACCAGCCGCGTAGCCCAGCTCACCTTGTCAGGCTTGGTGCATGCTTTGAATATATCTAAGTACCAATCAGAGTGAATTACTTCTACGTGATAACACCAAAAGGACAACACTTCACAAAGCATGGGTTCTTTTTTCAGTGCGCCAAAGCGCTTGCGTAACATGGGACCTTCGTTTAGTCATCTCATCCGAAAATGACTAGACGCCTGAATTTGATTATCCAGTCAAAAGTGGGAGAAAGTTTGCGACAGCGGATTCGCACCCCCACACCCCTCACGGACTCTTTGTATCGGAAGCTGAGTCGTCTTAACCAGAGGTCAGGAGCCGCCTCCCTCCCCTGTTGGAATGAGTCAGAGTGTGAATGATTTATAGGAACTGCCTAGAAGTGCATTAGTTGTGCCTCATCATGCGTGTAACTGAAGTCAATGAACAAAAACAACTGCAAGCCCAAAGTGAAAAGAAGAAGAACAAATAAATAACGGAGACCTATCAGTCTGAATATTACCTGTCAATAGGTACAAGAGCCTAAAAAAAAAAAAAATCATTAATTCAGATTTGGGTACGTGGAAACACAACGCAAAAAAACCATACCACATCCTCAAAGAGCCACCGCCACTGATGTCATGTCAGCCCTTCACTGTACCACCGTACTGGACAACAGCAGTGAAGGGGTTTAAGTGGATAATCAGGGCTTACATAATCATGATTGGGGGTAGGAGTGAAGGGAAGGGAGAGAAATGTAACTTTCTAAGACAAGGAAAAAAAACCAAAAAACAAAACAAAAACATACGGCACCCTGTGTCAGACAATGGTACATAATTAGGGCGCCAAGGAGCAGCGGCTCGAATTAGTACCTTTATCTTGCAAAAGAACAACCGTGCTTCTTTCTTAGTTAGATATCATGCTAGTCCGTGTTGGATTAATTTTAAAGGCTCAAACAGAGAGACAGAGACAGAGAGGTGAGTCTGGTAATCGATGGTTGATGCTGAATGAATTTGACTTCATCTCGTAACTTGAACAAGAGCAAGAACAAGAACAAATTTTATTCCTTAAAACAGGCGGCCACCACCATAGACAAGGGTCTGCCTGTCAAGAAGAGTGTACATCTTGGTATGCGTTTTCAATGTCAATTTGAGTAGTAATTCAAGTTAAAGCAAATTAAAGCAAACTATTCTTAAGATTCAGGTCAAATTGCACATCTGCAAATCGTTTGTCTATGACGAAGAGCATAGAAAAGAAAATACAGTACCTTGCTTTGAAACACGCACATCGCGAGAGGAAAATAGAAAGTCTGTGTGTGAGGGGTGGGCGAGGGAGGGGGAGGGGATAGGATTAGATTCCAACATAAAAGAGGAAGCAGTCCGTATCAGTTCATAGTGGACTTAACAGTTGGCGAAAAACCCGATTTCCCCCTAACCCCCACTAAGCTCAAGTGGGAGATGACAGTCCCCGCCATCTCTACGTATGAATCAGAATGAGTCTAGGGTGAGGAAATCTATTCATCACTCCTATCACCCAGGGAGTTCTGCCACTGTCCCGGATGGGTGGGGTAGAGAACAGAGAAGAATGAGACAGAGACAATGATGTGGTGGGTGGGGGGAGGATAGAGACAGAGAGATATGATTGGGCGAAGGAAAGGAGAGACAGTACAGACCAGACACGGTGAGGGTGGGAGGGAGAGAGACAGAGGACAGAAGAAAGCTGGAGGGGTAGGAAAGGAGAGATCGACACACCAGAAGGACGGCGGAGGGTAACACACACACAAGAACACAACAGCTACACACACTCACCACTGATTATTCTTGTAAGCGAAGAACATGCTTCGTGTTATTGCACTGCGCTCAGGACGTGGCTGTTTGACGTCTCACTCGACGGGATAAGCAACCTCCTCAGACTATGTGTAGGTTCGGGTTTTTTTCACACAAGCGACGCTCAGATGCCTGACGAACGCAGTGGACGTTTGGGAACCAGGTACCGAAGCTGGAACACAAGTTGCACGACGACCATAGCAGTGCTAAGTTTGCTCGCGTAAGAATTCTCCGAGTGATGCTACAAGCGATAGTTTGGCAAAGCGTAGATAGTTTCCCAGAGCAACGAGGCTAAGTTTACTTAGTTAATTAGGAATATTCCCCAGAGTGATACAAGCGCTATGATTGTTTAATGCAAATGATATCCTTGAGTCTGCAAGCGCTAAGTTTGGTAGCGATTAAGAGTTTGCCCCCTTAGTCCGACAAGCGGTCTACGGTTTTGATGATCAATAAGAATTCCCTGAGTCAGCGAGTGCTTAGTTCACTTAGCATAAAGAATTTGTCTGAGTCAGCGAGCGCAAAGTTCACTGAGCGAGCAAAGTTACACTTAGCGTGCAAAGTTACACATAGCGTAGAGAATTTCTTCTCTGAGTGAACGAGCGCAAAGTTTCAAACTTAGCGTGCAAAGTTCACTAGCGTGCAAAGTTTTCACTTAGCGTAAAGAATTTCTTCTAAGTCAACGAGCGCAAAGGTTCACTTAGCGTAAAGAATTTTCTCTGTCCTTAAACGCTACGCCAACCTCAGCGCAGCCAATGAGTTAATCCGCACGTGCAGCCGAAACCCATGATTTGATAACTGTGCAGTATTTGTGGATCGTGTGTAAACTACAGAACGAAAACCGGAGGTGTAGTGAGTCCATTTAAAAAAAAGAGAAAGGTTTGAGGTCATTGTTATTGACCATCCAGCGATAGTCTACATGGCTTTCCTCCCACATCGGTCACAATCACTGACCGGATGATGTGTGTGTTGGTGTGTGTGGTGTGTGTGTGTGTGTGTTGTGTGTGTGTGCACTTAGTTTAAAGTCTTTTCACTTTAAGATGTATAAACGTAGGTGTCGAAAAAATATCGAGTGGGGGGAAGGGGGGAGGGTGCGGATGGGATTACTAAGTACGATGCGCGAGAACGTTTTAAAGTGTGTAGTGAGTGAGCGTTCGTGCGAGTGTGAGTGTGTGAGTGTGTGTGTGTGTGTGTGAGTGTGTGTGTGTGGAAAGAATGTGTGTTACATATAGAAAATTAAATGAATGATTAAGTTTTGTTTAAAAAACACGCCTAACAAAAAAACACTTTCTATGAAAAACTAACAACAATAACCAGCGAACCCACCTGTGACTAATTTAACAAGGAGTTGAAAAAGTCCAAACATTAGCACTGACCTGCAGAAAGAGAGTTATCAACACTGAAGATGTTTTTCAGTTCAGAGGATGTAAGACATTAACAAACGCCTATATGATCGGTCCATTCATGTGAGTACACAGATGCAAAAAACATTACTGACATGTTTGCACTCCTACGAAAACACTTAATTTTCCATCTGCAGATTAGAGAAATGATTTTGCCTCCTATGAAATCATTTGGTAATTATTATCCAAGAAACCAACATTTTCTGAGTATTCTATATGTAACTCCGAGTTACGAAGTGTATTTTCTTCAAGCTAAATTTTGACCATTGACTTTTTCATATCAAAGGAGTAAACATTTTTGTAGTGAACGCGAAATATTAAGAGATCTACCCTCCTACAATGGAAATCTAGCACCTGTTTTAATTTATATTTTTTGTAGCCAAACATTTCAACATTTTTCATGACAGTCAAACCAGAAATGAAATGAATTCCCAAACGGATATGTGAGAGCCTCTTAGTAATTCTGATTTCGAACCAACCGGTAATTTCATTACACAAGATCAGTAGCGTGGAGTGTGTGTTTGCGTGTGCGTAGCGTGTGTGTGGTGAGTGTTGCGATGCGTGTGAGAGTGAGTGATGTGAGATGGTGTGTTTGTTGTGTGGTGCGAGTGTGTGCGGCTGTATTTTGCGCGCGCGCGCGCACCTGTGTGTGATGTGTGAGTAGTGTGTGTGCGTGTGAGTCTGTAAAACCGGGCGCACAGTAGTGGTGTCTTTTTTGTAACTTTCTCTTGAAAAAAAAAGTATTGATGTTATTTCGACAGCCAAATTCCCTATTTTCCCCCCAATTTAATTTCAAGTATAATCACTAATCTAAATAATATAATTATATAATACTTTCCATAATCTATACCCACACTAAGACCAAGACGGACACATAACACACACAACAAGACAACACAACATACTAAACCGAGAGGAAAAGTACAAACAAAACAAAAACCCAAACAAACACACACACAACACAAAAAGAATACACACACACACACACAACACCCACAAACAAAGCAACACACCTAACAATCAGCATACAACACAAACAACACACAGAACAGACAAAAAGCTATTCATAACTGGGTAACATATTTGCTGGCAATTCATTATGGTCAGAAGAACAATTTTCTGAAGTGGGGGAGAGAATGGGAGAAAGAGGAAGAAGAAGAAAAACATAGAGAGAGGAGAGAGAGAAGAGAGAGAGGAGATTTGATTGATGAGAAGAGAGGGAGAGGGAAGACTGGAGGGCGGGTGGAAAGCCCACGTCCCGCCCCCGCCCTGCCGTAATTATCATCTCTCTCTCTCTCGCTCTCTCTCTCGCTTTCATCCTTCGTTTTCTGTGATTCCCTCCCGCCGCTCCCTCACCTCGTCTAAGTTATCATCTCTCTCTCTCTCTCTCAATCTCCTCCTCGCTCTTTCATCCTTCGTGCTTTTAGTCCCTGCCCGCCCTCCGCTAAGTTATCATCCTCTCTCTCTCTCTCTCTCTGCTCGCTGTCCAGTCTGCTTTCCTGTTTATTCCCTCCTCACTCCTCCCTTCCCTCTAATTTATCATCTGCCCTCTCTCTGCGCCATCCTGGGCTCTCTTTTATTCCCTCCCTCCCTCCATACGCTCAATTTATCAGATCTTCTTCGCTCGCTTGCCATACCTCGGCCGCTCCGTTTAGTCCCGCCCTCCTCCCCTCAAGTTATATCTCTTCCTGCTCTCTCTCGCCGTCTCGTCTCTCTCTTTGATCCTACTTTCTTTTATCCCTCAACCCTCCCTCCCTTCCGTCCTCTAAATTCATCATCTCCCTCTCTTTCATTCCTTCTTTCTTTGTATGCCTGTCCTCCCCCTCCCTTCCTTCCCCCTTCCTGCCCCCGCCTCCCCGCTCCCCACTCATCCCTCACAACCCCCCAGCAACAACAGCTCTCCCCATATAATACTCGCCCCCCACGCTTGGCCCCACCCCGACACCTGCAGGGCCGCCCCCCGCCCCGACGCAGGTTGACGACCTCCTCCCGCGCGGCCCCCCGGCAGGGCAAGCCAGGGGGGTACACCACAGCCGAACCGATCACAGTGCAAGTGGGCCGAGCCTCAAAGGAGAATATGTACAGGAACGTGACGACGAGGAGAAAAGACCGACAGCGACGTGCAGAAGAGCCAGCAGCCTACGCCCTCACAACGTGCTCGCACCGCGCGATTCATCATACAGTGAGCAGGTATCCTACACCCACGACAAGCCCAACCCCCCCCATCGCACCCCCACCGCCCCGCCGGCACACCATGCACCACCCGCCCCCCCAGCAGCAATCCGTACAAACGAACACAACGCACACTCACCCCAACCATCAAACAGCCAACCACCCCGCCTAACACCCAAAGCAAGCAAACACGGCCACCACCAACACCATAAGACAACCCAGACCCCCAACACATACATAGAACCGTCGCCCCCGCACAGCACACCACCCACGTCCCCCTCCAACCAGCAGACCATAACACCCACAAACAAACCCAAACCCCCAACAGCCACCCCACAACACCCCTACAACCCCCCCACCCCACGACAAGCCGGACCAAGCACACAAAAAATACCATTTCAGACTCTGTAACACACAACCCAACCATAATAACAACAACAAAGGAAAAGGACAAAGCACGGCCACCCAAGACAGCAGATCACACAAGTAACAACAAAAAAACACCACAAACCACACACAAAACAAAGATGGGGGAACACAACAACACAATCATAAACCACCAACTCCCGCATTCAATCATACACACAAACAAACATCATCCACAACCACACACCACCAATCCAAGCCATCACACAAAACCTACACACAAGCCCAACCCGAAACATTCCCACACACCAGCACAAACACACAAAAACAAACAAACAAACAGCACACCACACAAAACACAGACAAATCACCACACATCAAACAACGAGCACCACAGAAATCCATCAAACCAACAAAGAAAAATGAACATCAAACATCACCCACACACCACAAAACACAATCCATACATACCACACATCACCCCCCAAGCACCAACCCCCCCCCCCGAACCACACCCCACCCCGACCCAACAAACCCACCCAAACCCCCCACCCCCCCCTCACCCCCCACCCCCGCGCCCCCCACCCCAACCCACCGCCCACGCTCAGCTACCGGCCGACCCCCCCGCCCGCCGCACCCCCCGCACCCGCAAACAACACCTAATCAACCCCCCACACAGTACCCCCGCCTACCACATAAACTCACCCACGCCACGACCCCATCCCACCCCCAGGCAAAAACCCCGCAACACCTTACACACCCCTAACCACACAACCAATCAACAGCAACACCAAACACCCACACAACCCAACCATAGCCGACCAAACAACCGCAGCGCCATCCCAATCACACCATACACCAACCCCAAAAACAAGAGACCCCCAACACCCCACTCGCCACGTCACCGCCCACCACTACCACACTCACACTGCACAAAAACCAAACACAACAGCCCAACACACATCCCAACCAACAAACACACAACAGCACACAACAAGCCAACAACAACCGCACAACAACACAAAAACATCCCCAAACCACCACAGCTTCACAGCAACAAAACACAGTTCACCCAAAGCACAACACAGAGAGTCACAGACCAAAGACACAAAAACACACACACAACAACAACACAACAAAACACCCAACAAAGCACCTGCAAAAAAGACACCACTAAACAGCACAGCACAAAAGGACCAAAGCACCAGAACAAATCAATCCTAAACAAGGTGCAGCAACACAACATTCACACCACCACACACACAACAACAAACAAGTTTCACGCGGTTCAACAACACACACACAACAATTAGACCCCGTCCAACCCACCCCCGCCACGCCCACAAGCGCCCCAACCAAAACCTGCAGGAGCAGCAGCAAAGGGACACAAACTACACTCCCAGCACAAACAACACAAACCGAGACCCCCCCCCCCCGGGCTCCACTGACCCCGGCCCCTCCACCCCCCCGCCCCGGACCCTCCATCCTACCCCACCCCGGCTCTACCGGCCCCCCCCTCCCCCCACCCCCTTCGCCGCCCCGTACCCCCATCACACACCACGCAACCTCACACCAGTCCACGCACACCCAAGCACATAACCACCACAGTACATCCACACCCACAAACACCACCACTCACACAACAGAGACACTCTCACAACACAGATCACACACACCACCCCCAAACACAACCCCCCCGACCAACCCTCCCCCCCGACGCCCCCCCACCACCCCACCGGCAGCGCACCCCCACACCCCAAACCCACCGCCCCGTCCCCCCCACCCCAACCCCGGCCGTCCCCAACCACCCCCCACCCGCAACCCCTCCCACCCGGGCCCAACCCCCCCACCCCACCCCGCCCACCCGACAGCACCACACCAGCGTACAGGGGGGTGTGAGACGCCTCAGTCAATACGCCCCCCGCCCCCCCCCACCCCCCCCCCCCCGAACCCAAGTAACCCGATCCCCGTCCATCAACCCACCCAAAACAGCACTCTACCACCTACCAGCCCCCGCACACCCATTACACAACACAACAACAACCACAGCACGACCCACCCAAACAAACCAGCCAAAACCCACACCACACCCACAACCCCAACCAAACACAACAACAAAAAAATCACGCAATCCCACTACCCCCGCACAACCCAACCACCCCCCCGGCCCTGCCCCCCCCCCCCACCCCCCCCGCCACCCCCCCCCCCCCACCCCCCCCCCCCCCCCTGGACTCCCCCACCCTACCACCGCCCCCCCCCCACCCACCCCCCCCCCCCCCCCCCTGGCCCCCTGCCCCCCCCGCCACCGCCCCTTTTTAAACCCCCCCACCACGCCGCCCCCCCACAACCCCGACCCCCCCCCCCCCCCCCCCTATGACCCCGCTCCCACCCCCACCCCCGACCCCGCCCCCCCCCCCCACCCCCACCCCCCCCCCCCCCCAACCCGGCCACCAACCCCCCCCCATCCCCGCCGTGGCCCCCCCCCCGGACCCCCCAACCCCGCGCACTGCTCACAGCCCCCCCCCCGAGCATCCCCCCCCGGACCCCCCCCCCCCACCGAAACGTCAGCCCCCCCCCCACGCCTCCCCGCCAGCCCCCGCCCCCAGGGACCCCACAGGCCCCCCAACCCACCCCACCACCCCCCCCTGCCCACCCCTCCCCCCAGGACACCCCCCGGTCGCCCAACCCCAACACCACACCAAGCCACCAGCACGCCCACAAACCCCCCCCCGTATCCCCCTACCCCCCCTACCCAACTCCCCCGCCCACCCCGACCCCAGCACTCCCCACCCAACACCGCGCCCCGCTCCCCCGAAAACCGATACCCACGGCCGCCGGCGCCCCCCCTACACGCCGCCCTCCAATCCCCGGCACCCCCCGACACCCCCCCCCAACCCCCCCCCCCCGGACACACTCCCGCCACCCGACCCCGACCACCGCGCCCCGCCACAACCCTCCACCCCCGTGTGATGGTGAGTATAGCGGCGTGGGGTGTAGTGCCCTGCGCCAACCCCCCCCCCCCCCCGGGGCGCGCCCCCCGCTAGCGCCGCGCCCGGTCCGCCCAATCCCCCACCCGCCCCCGCCGACCGCCCCCCCCCCCCCCGCCCCCCCCCCACCCCCCACCCCCGCCCCCCCCCCCCCCCCTCCCGCCCCCGCCCGCGCCCCCCCCCCCCCCCCGCCCCCCCGCAACTCCTGCCACCCTACACAACCCCACCCCCCTTCCAACACACCCCCCAAGCACACAACCCCACCCCACAGCACCCCCACCCCCACGCCCCACCCCCCAACCCCACCAACCCTAACAAACACACCAAGGCAGCGATGCCAACTGCTATGCACCACTTTTCCCCCCCCCCCCCCGCCCCCCCGAAGGACAAACCCGCCCCTCCCGAACCCCCCAACCCAGCCCAACCCCCCCCCCCACCCGACCCTCCCAAACTAACCCCCCCCAGCCCCGACCACCACCACCCAACCACACCCACCCCTCCTGTTCAGGTGCATAACCAGGTTGTGTAGTGTGTGTGTGTGTGAGGGAAAGGAGAGAGAGAGTTGGTGTGACACGTGGTATGTGTGTTGCGTGGTGGCGGGGGTGGGGGTCGCGTGTGAGTAGTGATAAGTTGTGTAGTATATAAATAAATATATATAATAATATAAAAGTGTTTGGGTGTGTGTGTGGTGTGTGTGTGTGTCGTGCGTGTGAACTTCGATTTGAGAGTCCTCGGTGGTGTTGTCGTGCGTTAGCTGCTTCGATGTGTGTGTAAGTGATGATGACACAGGTGCGACGAAGTGAGTAGATCTGTAGATGAGAGGAGCTGCGAGGAAGATGTGTGAGATGAGGGGATTTGTGAGAAGAGTGATAGAGCGAGCGTCGAACCGTGATGAAGAGATTTGAAGAGAGTGCTCGTCGAAGTGTGTGAGTGTGTGTGTGTGATGAGGTGAGTGTGTAAATAATTTATCCAAGAGAGATAGAGCGAGACGGAACATAGTAAAGCAAATGGAAAAGGAGCTGTCACATGAAGCAGTAAACCTGTCCCTGACAGAACCCCTCCTCCCTTGAATGCTTCCAATGAAACGAGTCAAACGTCGCTGGTGGTGAAGTGCAACACCAACCTGTTATTAACGCTTTTGCACTGTAAGTGGTCCTGCCAGTGGACGGTGGCACTCATGGGCAATGATTGCTTGGCTTGGATGGCTGCGTGCAAGGCAGTGAGAGAGAGAAAAGACTGAATGAATGAATAAAATGAATGAATCTATTATTTTTCCAACGTGATAACTTAGCACATATGTCGGCGACATAACACATCTGCCGAAGTTCTAAGAGACACACAAACATGGTACGCATCATAACAGAAGATAAATCACTAAGTACAAAGTATAACGATGGACCGTACGAGGAAAAACACCGCGTCAACTGAGAGACACAACATGCTCACATCAGAACGGAACTGCAAGTCGAGTACCACACACACGACCACACACACACACAAACACACACACCACAACCCACACACCCACACACCCACACACCAATGGAAAAACAACACCAAAAGAAAGACGAGAGAGAGAAAACGCAAAAAAGATAGAGAGAAATACAGACATAGAGATACGGCGAGTTTTTTTCAGAGAGAGGAGCGTGAGGGGAGAGAGCGAGGGGGGTTGGGGTGGGGGTGGGGGAACAACGCGTAGAGAGCGAGGAAAAAAATAGAAATAGAGACAGTGAGAGAGAGAGAGAGAGAGGAGAGCGAGAGAAGAGGTGGTGGTGGGAGGTATCGAGGGATCGAAAGAGAGAAAAGGGAGAAAGAGGTGGTGGTGTTTGGCGGTATAGAGTGAGAGACAGATGATGTAGTTGTGGGAGGTAAAAGAGGAGAGACAGAGAGGAGGAAGTGGGAGGTATAGAGAGAGACCGATAGGACGTAGGGGAGGTCTAGAGGAGAGACCAGAGAGAGGTAGTTGTGTGAGGTCGTAGAGGAGATCCAGATGCGGTAGATGTGGAGTTAAAGCGTCGCGCCCGCGACTATGGTCACGAAGAGGTCGGTACCCACGCTAGACGCGACTCGCGCGCTGAGTAAGAGTTCTTACACTCTGCGCGTACAGCGACGCTTACCGAATAGTGCTGACACTCGGCTCTCCCCCGCTTCGCTTAGGATGTTGGGCGTAGACAAGCTCTGCTCTCCCTCTCGCTTACTAATGAGGTGCTACACGCTGTGCTCGCCCGCGCGCTGACTATAGGGCGACACTCGGCTCTTCCCGCTCTCTTATGAAGATTTCTTACACTCCTTCCCGGCTCCCTCGCTTGACTAGATATTTCTACACGCGTCCTCTCCCTCGCGTACTAAGATGTGCGACACGCCGTCGCGCCCCGCTCGCTCGCGTATGAATATTGCTGTACACTCTTCTCGTCCCTCGGGCTCTTACGAATATAGGGTCGCTTACACTCTTGGTCGCTTCCCCGCTCTTACGAATAATTTCGACTCTCTTCTCTCCCTCGCTGACGAATGATTGCGTGTACATCTTCTCTACCTCGCGGTGACGAAGATTGCTGAACACTCGTCTCTCCCGCGCTTACTAAATATGGCTGTACTCGTCGTCTCGCCCTCGCTTACTAATATTTCCATACACTCTTCTCTCCCGCGACGTACAAAGTGATTTCGTACAGTTCTCTCTCCCCCTCGCTGCTCGGATTAAAGGTCTGTACACTCTGCTCTCCCGCTCGTTCTAAGTGAGTCTGACACTCTGCCGACCGCTCTTACTAATATGGCGTGGACATATGTCTCTCCCTCGTGCGGACTAAGATTTCTACAAGCGGCTCTGCCTCGTCGGACAAGAGGTCTTACAGCTCTGCGATCCCCCGCGCTCTGCGGTGAAAGAAGATTTCTTACAGTCTTCTCTCCCTCTCGTTAGGAGGATGTCGACACTCTTCTCTCCCCTCTCCTCGTGTACTAAGATTGCGTACACTACTGCTGCGTGCCCTCTTCTCTAGGTAAGATGTCGTTACACTCTTCTCTCCCGCGTCGGACTAATATTGCGTTACACTCTTCCCTCTTCCCCCTCGCTCGTTACGAAGTGATTTCTTACACGCTTCTTCGGTCTCTCGCGCTGTAGGAATGATGGTGCCTGAGCACTCTGTCTTCCCCGTCGCTCTTACGAATTGGCTGACACGCTGCTCCCTCTCTCTCTTATTAATGATTGCGTAACACGCTGTCTGCTCCCTTCTCTCGTACTAATATGGCCTACACTCTTCACTCCCCCTCTCTCCTTATGAAACATTTCTTAGCACTCTCTCTCCCACGCTCTGATGTAATAGTTCTACACTCGTCTGCGCCCGTTCTCGCGGTAGGAAAACTGGGCTGTACACTGCTTCGCTACCCTCTCTGCGTGATTAAGAGTGTGCGTACACTCTTCCTCCCTCTCGCTTGAGTAATTGTTCTGGACACGCTTCTCTCCCTCTCGCTTATTAACATTGCTGACACTCTTCTCTCCCCTCTTCCTTATTAGACATTCGTACACTCTTCTCGGCCCGCTGCTCTGATTTAATATTTCTTACACTCTCGTCTCCCTCGCTCGGATTAAATATGTCTTAACACTGCTGCTCTCCCTCTCTCTGGAGTAAGTGTCTTACACTCTTCCTCTCGCCGCGCTCGCCACTACTCGCCACTTATAGTACTTGTTACCAATCTTGCGCGCCCTCGCGCCCTGTCGCGCGAGTTAGGAAAGGTTCTACACTCTGCTGGCCCGGCTCGCCGCAGGCTCGCGCTTTTTATTATCAAGATGACTTAACACACTTCGCACCCGCGGGCTTTCTATTACTTCTCACACTCCACACACACACACACACACCACCAACCACACAACACACTCACCCCAACACGCGCGCTCCCACACTAGAAGACCCACACGGGCCCGTAATGAGGCGTCCGCCCCTCGTACGGCCGCATCCTACAAGCAACACCCCCGACCGCCGCTTCGCAGCCGTCCCCAACCTTCACCGCAGTGCGACCCCAGTAAGCTGTCCCCCTACCCCCGCTACACGCCAGAAACCCCCCCACCGCCCCTCATTACCACTACTCACCCCCACAACAACGTCGGAGGCGGCCCCGCTGCGCTTGGCCCTACTAGGCAGATAAATAGAGTCCCCAGACGAACCGCGTGGTCCATATGGTTCCTCCAACCGGTGGAACCGAGAGGGAGGACTAGGACGGCCAGCGCGGCGTTCTCATACCTTGTGAGACACAAAACAGCATCGCCAACACATCTGTTCTGCCTCCACCAAACCCTAACCCCCACACTGTAACCCCACCATATAATATTCTCTCTCAATAATGTTAATAAAACACTATAAATACTAAATAAAAATAATCTTAACTACAATACATCAATCAATACTACCACCTACCCACTCCTCCACGTTTCTCACTCCTAAATACCTACACCAACACCCCCCCACCGACACACTCCCCATTCTCCTCTTTCCATCCCTCGCACTATACCCACCCACAACCTCACCACCTTCTCTCATCCATTTCACTCTTTCTCCTCCACACTACCACCCATCACCGGACCGACCTCTTTCCTCTATTTCTCTCTGTCTCTCCTCTATACCTCCCACAACCACCTCTCTCTGTCTCTCCTCTAAACTCCCACAACCACCTCTCTCTTTCTCTCCTCTATACCTCCCACAACCACCTCTCTCTGTCTCTCCTCTATACCTCCCATAACCACCTCTCTCTGTCTCTCCTCTATACCTCCCATAACCACCTCTCTCTTTCTCTCCTCTATACCTCCACAACCACCTCTCTCTTTCTCTCCTCTATACCTCCCACAACCACCTCTCTCTGTCTCTCCTCTATACCTCCCATAACCACCTCTCTCTTTCCCTCCTCTATACCTCCCACAACCACCTCTCTCTGTCTCTCCTCTATACCTCCCATAACCACCTCTCTCTGTCTCTCCTCTATACATCCCACAACTACCTCTCTCTGTCTCTCCTCTATACCTCCCACAACCACCTCTCTCTCTCTCTCCTCTATACCTCCCACAACTACCTCTCTCTGTCTCTCCTCTATACCTCCCACAACCACCTCTCTCTCTCTCTCCTCTATACCTCCCACAACTACCTCTCTCTGTCTCTCCTCTATACCTCCCACAACTACCTCTCTGTCCCTCCTCTATACCTCCCACAACCACCTCTCTCTGTCTCTCCTCTATACCTCCCACAACTACCTCTCTCTGTCTCTCCTCTATACCTCCCACAACTACCTCTCTGTCTCTCCTCTATACCTCCCACAACCACCTCTCTCTCTGTGTCTCTCCTCTATACCTCCCACAACTACCTCTCTGTCTCTCCTCTATACCTCCCACAACTACCTCTCTGTCTCTCCTCTATACCTCCCACAACTACCTCTCTGTCTCTCCTCTATACCTCCCACAACTACCTCTCTGTCTCTCCTCTATACCTCCCACAACCACCTCTCTCTCTGTGTCTCTCCTCTATACCTCCCACAACTACCTCTCTGTCTCTCCTCTATACCTCCCACAACTACCTCTCTGTCTCTCCTCTATACCTCCCACAACTACCTCTCTGTCTCTCCTCTATACCTCCCACAACTACCTCTCTGTCTCTCCTCTATACCTCCCACAACTACCTCTCTGTCTCTCCTCTATACCTCCCACAACTACCCTCTCTGTCTCTCCTCTATACCTCCCACAACTACCTCTCTCTGTCTCTCCTCTATACCTCCCACAACCACCTCTCTCTCTGTGTCTCTCCTCTATACCTCCCACAACTACCTCTCTGTCTCTCCTCTATACCTCCCACAACTACCTCTCTCTGTCTCTCCTCTATACCTCCCACAACCACCTCTCTCTGTCTCTCCTCTATACCTCCCACAACTACCTCTCTCTGTCTCTCCTCTATACCTCCCACAACTACCTCTCTCTGTCTCTCCTCTATACCTCCCACAACCACCTCTCTCTGTCTCTCCTC